>NC_062232.1:46177491-46386510 GCF_902686445.1 Sciurus carolinensis
CCTTTAGGTTTTCTGGAAAATCCCTATATGTATTGCTGTTGCAGTACTCTAACGTGCAGGTGAAAAAGGGCAGAAATTGAACTTGCTTTTCTGAGAAAGTTTCAGGAATGGTTTTCAATGAAACTTTGCCTATCATCTACCCTCCTCATTCCCACTTTGCTCCGCAGATGAGGTGGTTCCACCATGCACGGTGTTTGTGTTGTAGCCAACTGTTTCAATATCCCTGAATTAGCTTTCCCTATGCACGCAGTGTTAGGCATCAACTGATTTGCGTTTACTGAGCAAATACAGCACTCAATTTTCATGAAACTCGTGGTATTTTCTCTTCTCCTCATTCCCACTCTGCTCGCAACACCTGAGCACTCTACCTTTAGTTTATCTAGACAAGCCCCTTATGTATTGTTTTTGCTGTACTCTACCGTGCAGGCTGAAAAGGGCTGAAATTGAAATTGCTTTTCTGAGAAAGTTTCACGAATGGATTTCAATGAAACTTTTCCTATCATCTCCCCTCCTCATTCCCACTTTGCTCAACAGACAAGGTGGTTCCACCATGCACGGTGCTTGTGTTATAGCAAACTGTTTCGATTTTCCTGAATTGAGCTTTCCCTATGCACGCAGTGTTAGGCATCAACTAAATTGAGATTTCTGAGCAAATGCAGCATTCAATTTTCATAAAACTCGGGGTAATTTCTCTTCTCCTCGATCCCACTCTGCTCCCAACATCTGAGCACTCTTCCTTAGGTTGTCGAGACAAGCCCCTTATGTATTGCTTTTGAAGTACTCTAACGTGCAGATTGAAAAGGGGTGAAATTGAACTTACTTTTCTGAGAAAGTTTCACGAATGGATATCGATGAAACTTTGCCTATATCTCCCCTCTTCATTCCCACTTTGCTTCCCCGATGTGGTGGTTCCACCCTGCACGGTGCTTGTGTTACAGCAAAATTTTTCAATTTCCCGGAATTTAGCTTTCCTTATGCACACAGTGTTAGGCATCAACTGAAATGCGTTTTCGGAGCAAATGGAGCTCTCTATTTTCATGAAACTCGGGTGTTTTCTCTTTTCCTCATTCCCACTCTGCTTGCAACATCTGAGCACTCTACCTTTAGGTTTTCTAGACAAGACCCATATGTATTGCTGTTGCAGTACTCTAACGTGCAGGTTGAAAAGGGCTGAAAATATAGTTGCTTTTCTGACAAAGTTTCACGAATGGATTTCCATGAAACATTTCCTATCATCTCCCCTCTTCATTCCCACTTTGCTCCCCTGATGTGGTGATTCCAGCATGGACAGTGCTTGTGTTATAGCAAACTGTTGCCATTTCCCTGAATTGAGCTTTCCCTATGCACGCAGTGTTAAGGATCACATGAATTCCGTTTTCTGAGCAAGTGCACGACTCCATTTACATGAAACTCGGAGTATTTCCTCTTCTCCTCGTTTCCACCCTGCTCGCAACATGTGATTCTACCTCCAGGTTTTCTAGAGAAGCCCCTTATGTATTGCACTTTCAGTACTCTAACTTGGAGGCTGAAAAGGTCTGAAATTGAAGTTGCCCTTCTGAGAAATTTTCACGAATGGATTTCAATAAAAATTTGCCTCTCATGTCCCCTCCTCATTCCCACTTTGCACCGCAGATGAGGTGGTTGCACCATGCCTGGTGCTTCTGTTTTAACAAACTGTTTTGATTCACTGAATTGAGCTTTCCCTATGCACCCAGTGGTAGGCATCAACTGAATTGCGTTTTCTGAGCAAATTCAGCACTCAATTTTCTCTTCTCCCCATTCCTACTCTACTCGCAACATCTGAGCACTCTCTCTCCACGTTTTCAAAACAAGCCCCTTATGTGTTTCTCTTGCAGTAGTCTAACGTGCAGTGTGAAAAGGGCTAAAATTGAAGTTGCTTTTCTGAGAAAGTTTCACCAATGTATTTCAATGAAACTTTCCTTATCATCTCCCCTCCTCATTCCCACATTGCTCTGCAGATGTAGTGGTTCCACCATGCAAGGTGCTTCTGTTATAACAAACTGCTTCGATTTCCATGAATTGAGCTTTCCCTATGCATGAACTTTTAGTCAGCAACTGAATTGCGTTTTCTGAACAAATGCACTACTGAATTTTCATGAAACTCGGGGTAATTTCTATTTCCGTCATTTCCACTCTGCTCCCAAATTTTGAGCATTCTACCTCCCATTCTTTTGGAGAATCCCCTTTTGTATTGCTGTTGGAGGACTCTATCGTTCAGATTGAAAAGGTCTGAAATTGAAGTTGCTTTTCTGAGAAAGTTTCACGAATGGATTTCAATGGAACTGTGCCTATCATCTCCCCTCCTCATTCCCACTTTGCTCCGCAGATGTGGTGGTTCCACCATGCATGGTGCTTATGTTATAAATAACTGTTTCGATTTCCATGAATTGAGCTTTCACTGTGCACGCACTTTTAGGCAGCAAAAGAATTGCATTTTCTGAGCAAATGCACGACTGAATTTTCATGAAACTCGGGGTACTTTCTCTTTTCCTCGTTCCCACTCTGCTGCCAACATCTGAGCACTCTCTCCCCAAGTTTTCTAAACAAGCCCCTTATGTATTGCTCTTGCAGTAGTCTAACGTGCAGATTGAAAGGGCTGAAATTGAAGTTGCTTTTCTGAAAAAGTTTCACGAATGGATTTCATTGAAACTTTGCGTATTATCTCCCCTCCTCAATCCCATTTGGCACCACCGATGTGGTGGTTCCACCATGCACGGTGCTTCTGTTATAACAAACTCTTTCGATTTCCATGAATTGAGCTTTGCCTAGCACGCTCTTTTAGGCAGCAAAAGAATAGCGTTTTCTGAGCAAATGCGCGACTGAATTTTCATGAAACTCGGGATGTTTTGTCTTTCCCTCATTCCTACTGTCCTCCCAAAATCTGAGCATTCTACCTCCTGGTTTTCTGGAGAATCTCCTTTTTTATTTCTGTTGGAGGACTCTAACGTGCAGATTGAAAAGGGCTGAAATTGAAGCTGCTTTTCTGAGAAAGTTTCACGAATGGATTTCAATGAAACTTTGCCTACCATCTCCCCACCTCATTCCGACTTTGCTCCGCAGATGTGGTGGTTCCACCATGCAAGATGCTTCTGTTATAACAAACTGTTTCGATTTCCATGAATTGAGCTATCCCTATGCTCACACATGTAGACAGCAACTGAATTGCGTTTTCTGAGCAAAATCATGACTGAATTTTCATGAAACTCGAAGTATTTTCTCCTTTCCTCATTCCCACTCTGCTGCAAACATCTGAGAATTCTACCTGCATGTTTTCTGAGTAAGCCCCTATTGTATTGCTGTTGGAGGACTCTAAAGTGCAGGTAGAAAAGGGTGAAATTGAAGTTGCTTTTCTGAGAATGTTTCACGAATGGATTTCATTGAAACTTTGCGTATCATCTACCCTCCTCATTCCAACTTTGCTCCGCAGATGTGGTGGTTCCACAACGCGGTGCCTCTGTTATGACAAACTGTTTCGATTTCCATGAATTGAGCTTTCCCTAGGCATGCACTTTTAGGCAGCAACTGAATGGTGTTTTCTGAGCAAATGCAGCACTAAATTTTCATGAAACTCGGGGAACTTTCTCTTTTTCTCGTTCCCACTCTGCTGCCAACATCTGAGCAGGCTCTCTCCACGTTTTCTAAACAAGCCCCTTTTGTATTGCTCTTCAGGTAGTCTAACGGAATGTGAAATGGAATGAAAATAAAGTTGCTTTTCTCAGAATGTTTCACGAATGGATTTCAATGAAACTTTGCCTATCATCTCCCATCCTCATTCCCACTTTGCTCCGCAGATATGGTGGTTCACCATGCACAGTGCTTCTCTTATGTCAAACTGTTTTGATTTCCACGAATTGAGCTTTCCCTATGCACACAGTTTTAGGCAACAACGGAATTGCATTTTCTGAGCAAATGCACGACTCAATTTTCATGAAACTCGGGGTGTTTTCTCTTCTCCTCGTTCCCATTCTGCTCGCAACATATGAGCACTCTACCTTCATGTTTTCTAGAGAAGCCCCATATGTATTGCTGTTGCAGTACTGTAACGTGCTGGTGAAGAGGGGCTGAAATTGAAGTTGCTTTTCTGAGAAAGTTTCATGAATGGATTTCAATGAAACTTTGCATATCATCTCCCCTACTCATTCCCACTTTGTTCCACAGATGTGTTGGTTCCACCGTGCATGGTCCTTCTGTTAAAAGAAACTGTTTCGATTCCCTGAATTGAGCTTTCCCTATGCACACAGTGTTAGTCATCAACTGAGTTTCGTTTTCTGAGCAAGTGCACGACACAATTTTCATGAAATTCAGGGTATTTTCTCTTCTCCTCATTCCAACTCTAATCGCAACATCTCAGCACTCTACCTTTAGGTTTTCTAGACAATCCCCATATGTATTGCTGTTACAGTACTCTAACGTGCAGGTGGAAAATGGCTGAAATTGACATTGCTTTTCTGAGAAAGTTTCACGAATGTGTTTCAATGAAACAGCCTATCATCTCCCCTTCACATTCCCACTTTGCTCTGCAGATGAGGTGTTTCCGCAATGCACCGTTCTTGTGTTATAACAAACTGTTTTGATTTCCCTGAATTGAGCTTTCCCTATGAACGCAGTGTTAGGCATCAACTGAATTGCGTTTTCTGAGCAAAGGGAGCACTCAATTTTCATGAAACTCGGGATATTTTCTCTTCTCCTCGTTCCCACTCTGCTCACAACATCTGAGCACTCTACCTTTAGGTTGTCTAGAGACGTCCCTTATGCATTTCTTTTGCAATACTCTTACGTGCAGGTAGAAAAGGGCTGAAAATGAAGTTGGTTTTCTGGGAAAGTTTCTCGAATGGATTTCAATGGATCATTTCCTATCATCTCCCCTCATCATTCCCACTTTGCTCCCCTGATGTGGTGGTTCCACCATGCACGGTGCTTGTGTTATAGCAAACTGTTTCAATTTCCCTGAATTGAGCTTTCCCTATGCACACAGTTTTAGGCAGCAAGTGAATTGCGTTTTCTGAGTAAATTCACGACTCAGTTTTCATGAAACTCGGGGTGTTTTCTTTTCTCCTCGTTCCCACTCTGCTTGCAACATATGAGCACTCTACCTTCATGTTTTCTAGAGAAACCCCATATGTATTGCTGTTGCAATACTGTAACGTGCTGGTGAAGAGGGGCTGAAATTGAAGTTGCTTTTCTGAGAAAGTTTCATGAATGGATTTCAATGAAACTTTGCCTATCATTTACCCTCCGCATTCCCACCATTCTCCGTAGATGTGGTGGTTCCACCATGCACGGTGCTTACGTGAGAACAAACTGTTTTGATTTTCCTGAATTGAGTTTTCCCTATGCACGCAGTGTTAGGCATCAACTGAATTGCGTTTTCTGAGCAAGTGCACGACTCAATTTTCATGAAACTCGGGGTATTTTCTCTTCTCCTCCTTCCCACTCTGCTCATAACATCTGAGCACTGTACCTCCAGGTTTTCTAGACAAGACCCTTATGTATTGCTTTTGCACTACTCTAACATGCAGGTTTAAAATGGCTGAAACTGAAGTTGCTTTTCTGACAATGTTTCATGAATGGATTTCAATGAAACCTTTCCTATCAGGTCCCCTCCTCATTCCCACTTTTATCCCCTGATGTGGCGGTTCCACCATGCACGGTGCTTGTGTTATAGCAAACTGTTTCGATTTCCCTGAATTGAGCTTTCCATATGCACGCACTGTGAGGCAGCAACTGATTTGCTTTTCTGAGCAAATGCATGACTCAATTTTCATGAAACTCGGGGTATTTTCTCCTTTCCTCGTTCCCATTTTTCTCCCAACATCTGAGCACTCTATCTCCAGGTTTCTAGACAAGTCCATATGTACTCCTGTTGCAGTACTCTAATGTGAAGGTTGAAAAAGGTGAAATTGAACTTGCTTTTCTCAGAACGCTTCACGAATGGGTATCAATGAAACTTTGCCTATCATTTCCCCTCCTCATTCCCACTTTGATCTGCACATGTGGTGATTCCACAATGCACAGTGCTTCTGTTATAAGAAATTGTTTGATTTACATGAATTGAACTTTCGCTATGCACACAGTGTTTTGCAGCAACTGAATTGCGTTTTCTGAGCAAATGCACGACAGAATTTTCATGAATCTCAGGGTATTTTCTCTTTTCCTCTTTCCCACTCTGCTCCGACCATCTCAGCCTTCTACCTCCAGGTTTTCTAGACAAGCCCCTTATGTATTGCTGTTGCAATTCTCTAACGTGCAGGTTGAAAATTGGTGAAATTGCTGTTGCTTATCTGAGAACGATGCACGAATAGATTTCAATGAACCTTTGCCTGCCATATCTCCTCATACCCACTTGCTCCGCAGAACTGGTGGTTCCTCCATGCATGGTGCTTCTGTTATAAGAAATTGTTTTGATTTCCATGAATTGAGCTGTCCCTATGCACGCAGTGTTAGGCCTCAACTGAATTGCATTTTCTGAGCAAAGGCAAGAATGAATTTTCATGAAACTCGGGGCATTTTCTCTTTTACTCGTTCCCACTCTTCCCGCAACTTCTGAGCACTGGGCTGCCATGTTTTTTGAACAAGACCCTTATGTATTGCTGTTGCACTAATCTAATGTGTAGGTTGTAAAGGGCTGAATTTGAAGTTGTTTTTTCTGAGAAAGTTTCACGAATGGATTTCAATGAAAGTTTGCCTATAATTTCCCTCCTCATTCCCACATTGCTCCACAGATGTGGTGGTTCCATCATGTACGGTGTTTCTGTTATAACGAACTGTTTTGTTTTCCCTGAATTGAGCTTTCCCTATGCATGCACTGCTAGGCAGCAACTGAATTGCATTTTCTGAGCAAATACACGACTCAATTTTCATTAAACTCGGATTATTTTCTCTTTTCCTCATTCCCACTCTGCTCGAAACATCTGAGCACTGTACCTCCTCCAGGTTTTCTAGACAAGCCCCTTATGTATTGCTGTTCCAGTACTCTAACGTGCAGGTTGATAAAGGCTGAGAATGAAGTTGCTTTTCTGAGAAAGTTTCACTGATGTATTGCAATGAAACTTTGTCTACCATCTCGTTCCTCATTCCCACTTTGATACGTAGATGTGGTTGTTCCACCATGCTCGGTGCTTCTGTTATAAGAAACTGTTTCATTTTCCTTGAATTGAGATTTCTCTATGGACGCAGTGTTCATTCTCACTTTGCTCCACAAATGGTGTGGTTACACCATGCACCTTGCTTGTGTTATAGCTAACTATTTCAAATTCCCTGAATTGAGCTTTCCCTTTGCACGCAGTGTTAGGCAGCAACTGAATTGCGTTTTCTGAGCAAATGCACGACTCAATTTTCATGAAACTCGGCATATTTTCTCTTCCCCTCATTCCCACTCTTCTCGAAACATCAGAACACTGTACCTACAGGTTTGCTAGACAAGCCCCTTATGTATTGCTGTTGCAGTACTGTAACGTTGGGGCTGAAAAGGGCTGAAATTGAAGTAGCTTTTCTGAGAAAGTTTCTTGAATGGATTTCAATGAAACTTTGCCTATCATCTCCCCTCTTCATTCTCACTTTGCTCTGCAGATGTGGTGGTTACACCATACACGGTGCTTCTGTTATAACAACCTGTTTTGATTTCCCTGAACTGAGCTTTCCTTATGCATGCAGTGTTACGCAGCAACTGAATTGCGGTAAAAGCATACCATTTGTGTAATCATAAATTTACATTGGGTAATGTTTTTTGATTCATTCTGTTATTTTTTCCCTTCCCTACCACCCCTCCCACTCCTCTTTTCTCTCTATACAGTCCTTTCTTTCTCCATTCTTTTTCCCCTCCATGACCCTAACTATAACCCTAAAACTAACCCCTCCCTCCCCCTATTATGTGTCTTCATCCACTTATTAGTGATATCATTCATCCTTTGGTTTTTTGAGATTGACTTTTCTCACTTAGCATGATATTCTTCAATTTCATCCATTGCCTGCAAATGCCATAATTTTATCATTCTTTATGGGTGAGTAATATTCCATTATATATATATAATGGAATATATAAATATATACCACAGTTTCTTTATCCATTCATCAATTGAAGGACATCTAGGTTGGTTCCCCAATCTGGCTATTGTGAACTGAGCAGCTATGAACATTGATGTGGTTGTATCTCTGTAATATGCTGATATTAAATCCTTTGGGTATAGGCCAAGGAGTGGTATAGCTGGGTCAAATGGTGGTCCCATTCCAAGTTTTCTAAGGATTCTCCACACTGCTTTCCAGAGTGGTTGCACTAGTTTGCAGCCCCACCAGCAATGTACGAGCGTACCTTTCTCCCCACATCCTCGCCAACATCTGTTGTTGCTTGTATTCTTGATAATCAGCATTCTAATTGAGGTGAGATGGAAACTTAGGGTGGTTTTGATTTGCATTTCTCTTATTACTAGAGATGTTGAACATTTTTCCATATGTTTGTTATTGCTGGTAGATCTTCTTCTGTGAAGTGTCTATTCATTTCCTTAGCCCATTTGTCGATTGGATTATTTGAATTCTTGGTGTAGAGTTTTTTGAGTTCTTTATGGATTCTGGAGATTAGTGCTCTATCTGAAGTATGATTGGCAAAGATTTTCTCCCACTCTGTAGGCTCTTTCTTCACATTGCTGATAGTTTCCTAGGCTGAGAGAAAACTTTTAAGTTTGAATCTATCCCAGTTATTGATTCTTACTTTTATTTCTTGTGCTATGGGAGTCCTGTTGAGGAAGTCTGGTCCTAAGCCGACATGTTGAAGTTCTGGACCTACTTTTTCTTCTATAAGATGCAAGGTCTCTGGTCTGATTCCAAGGTCCTTAATACATTTTGAGTTTAGTTTTGTGAATGGTGAGAGATATGGGTGTAGTTTCATTCTGTTGCATATGGATTCCCAAATCTCCCAGCACCATTTGTTGAAGAGGCTATCATTTCTCCATTGCATATTTTTGGCCCCTTTGTCTAGTATGAGAAAATTGTTTTTATTTGGGTTTGTGACCTTGTCCTCTTTTCTGCACCATTGATCCACCTTTCTATTTTGGTACCAATACCATGCTGTTTTTGTTACTATTGTTCGTAGTAGAGTTGAAGATCTGGTATTGCGATACCCCCTGCTTCACTCTTTCTGCCAAGGATTGCTTTAGCTATTCTGGGTTTTTTATTCTTCCAGATGAATTTCATAATTGCTTGCTCTATTTCTGTAAAATACATCATTGTGATTTTAATTGGAATTGCATTGAATCTGTATAGGACTTTTGGTAGTATCGCCATTTTGACAATATTAATTCTTCCTATACAAGAACATGGGAGATCTTTCCATCTTCTAAGGTTTTCTTTAATTTCTTTCTTTAGTGTTCTGTAGTTCTCATTGTAGAGGTCTTTTACCTCTTTTGTGAGATTGAATCCCAAGTATTTTATTTTTTTCGATGCTATTGTGAATGGGATAGTTTTCCTAATTTCTCTTTCTGAAGATTCATCACTTATGTATAAAAATGCCTTAGATTTATGTGCATTGATTTTATATCACAGTACTTTAGTGATTTCACTTATGAGATCTAAAAGTTTTCTGGTGGAATTTCCTGGTTCCTCTAAGTATATAATCATATCATCAGCAAATAGGGATAGTGTGAGTTCTTCTTTTCCTATTCGTATCCCTTTAATTTCTTTGGTCTGTCTAATCTGAATTGCGTTTTCTGAGCACAGTGCATGGTGCTTCCGTTATAACAAACTGTTTCGATTTCAATGAATATTTCCAATCATCTCCCCTCCTCATTCCCACTTTGCTCCGCAAATGTGGTGTTTCCACCATGCCCAGTGCTTCTTTTATAACAAACTCTTTCGATTTCCATGAATTGAGCTTTCCCTATGCACGCAGTGTTAGGCAGCAAGTGAACTGCATTTTCTGAGCAAATGCACGAATGAATTTTCATGAAACTTGTGGAATTTTTTCTTTTCCTCGTTCCCACATTCTGCCAACATCTGAGCACTCTAGGTCCATGTTTTCTAGACAAGCCCCTATGTATTGCTGTTCCAGTACTCTAACGTGCATGTTGAAATGGGCTGAAATTGAAGTTACTTTTCTGAGAATGTTTCACGAATGGATTTCAATGAATCTTTGACAATAATCTCCCTTCCTCATTCCTACTTTGCTCCGCAGATGTGGCGGTTGCACCATGCACAGTTCTTCTGTTATAACAATGTGTTGTGATTTCAATGAATTGAGTTTTCTCTAGGCATGCAGTGTTAGTCAGCAACTGAATTGCGTTTTCTGAGCAAATTCACGACTGAATTTTCATGAAACTCGCAGAATTTTCTCTTTTCCTCGTTTTCTCTTCACTGCAAATATCTGAGCACTCAAGCTCCATGCTTTCACTACAAGCCCCTTATGTATTCCTGTTGCTGTACTCTAACTTGCAGATTGAAAAGCGGTGAAATTGAAGTTGCTTTTCTGAGAATGTTGGACGAATGGATTTCAATGAAACTTTGCCTATCATCTCCCCTACTCATACCCACTTTGCTCAGCAAATTTGGTGATTCCACAACGCACGTTCTTCTGTTATAACAAACTGTTTCGATTTCCATGAATTGAGCTTTCCCTATTCACGCAGGGTTAGGCAACAATTGATTTGAGTTTTCTGAGCAAATACACGACTGAATTTTCATGAAACTCGGTGTATTGTCTCTTTTCCTCGTTCCCATTCTGCTCCCAACATCTGAGCTCTCTACATCCAGGTTTTCTATACAAGTCTCTTATTTAGAGCTGTTGAAGTATCTAATGTGCAGGTTTAAAAGGGCTTAAATGATAGTTGCTTTTCTGAGAAAGTTTCATGAATGGATTTCATTGAAAATTTCCTTATAATCTCTTCTCCTCATTCCCTCTTTGTTCCCCAGATGCGGTTTTTGCACCATGTGCGGTGCTTCTGTTATAAAAAAACTGTTTCAATTTCCATGAATTGAGCTTTTCCTATGCAAGCAGTGTTAGGCAATAACTCAATTTCATTTTCTGAGCAAATGAACGACTGAATTTTCATGAAATTCGAGGTACTACCTCTTTTCCTTGATCCCACTTTCCTGCAAAAATCTGAGCACTCTACCTCCAGGCTTTCTAGACACACTCCTTATGTATATCTGTTGCAGTATTCTAATGGGCATGTTTAAAGGCACTGAAATTGTAGTTGCTTTTCTGAGAATGTTTCTCAAATTGATTTCTATGAAACTTTCCCTATCATCTCCCCTCCTCCTTCCCACTTTTCTCCGCAGATGTGGTGGTTCCACAATGCACGGTGCTTCTGTTTTAACAAACTGTTTCGATTTCCATGAATTGAGCTTTCCCTATGCACGCAGTGTTAGGCAGCAACTGAATTGCATTTTCTGAGCAAATGCACGACTGAATTTTCATGAAACTCGGCGTATTTTCTCTTTTCCTCATTCCCACTCTGCCCTCAAAATCTGAGCACTGTACTTCCAGATTTACTAGACATGCCCCTTATGTATATCTGTTTCAGTACTCTAGCATGCAGATTGAAAAAGCCTGAAATTGAAGTTGCTTTTCTGAGAAAGTTTCACGAATGGATTTCAATGAATCTTTGCTAATCATCTGTCCTACTCATCCCACTTTGCTCTGCAGATCCAGTTGTTGCACCATGCACGGTGCTTCTGTTATAACAAACTGTTTAAATTTCCATGAATTGAGCCTTCCCTGTGCACACAGTGTTAGGCAAGAAGTGAATTGTGTTTTCTGAGCAAATGCACAAGTGACTATTCATACAAGTCGGGTATTATCTCTTTTCCTCGATTCCACTCTCCTGCCAAAATGTGAGCACTCTACCCGCAGGTTTTCTAGACACGCCTCTTATGTATATCTGTTGCAGTACTCTAATGTGCAGGTTAAAAAGAGTTCACATTATAGTTGCTTTTCTCAGAAAATTTCACGAATTGATTTATATGAAACTTTGCCTATTATCTCCGCTCCTCCCTCCCACTTTGCTCTGCAGATGTGGTGGTTCCACCATGCATGGTGCTTATGTTTTAACAAAGTGTTACGATTTCCATGAATTGAGCTTTCCCCATGCACGCAGTGTTAGACAGCAACTGAATTGTGTCTTCTGAGCAAATGCACGACTGAATATTTATGAAACACGGGGAATTTTCTCTTTTCTTCATTCCCTCTCTGCTGCCAACATCTGGGCCCTCTACCTCCAGGTTTTCTAGACAAGCCCCTTATGCATTTCTGTTGCAGTGTTCTAACATGAATGTTGAAAAGTGCTGAAATTGAATTTGCTTTTCTGAGAAAGTTTCATGAATGGATTTCAATGAACCTTTGCTCATAAACTCTTCTCCTCATTCCCACTTTGATCCCCTGATTTGGTAGTTGCACCAAGCACGGTGCTTCTGTTACAACAAACTGTTTCGATTTGTGTGGATTGAGCTTTCCCTATGCACACAGTGTTAAGCAACAACTTAATTGCTTTTTCTGAGCAAATGCACGAATGAATTTGTATAGAACTGTGTGTATTTTCTCTTTTCTTCATTCCTACTCTTTTCCCAATATCGGAGCACTCTAATTCCAGGTTTTGTAGACAAGCCCCTTATGGATAGCTGTTGCAGTACTCTTATCTGCATGTTTAAAATGGCTGAAATTGTATTTGCTTTTTGGAGAAAGTTTCACGAATTGATTTGTATTAAACTTTGCCTGTATTCTCCCATCCTCATTCCCACTTTGCACTGCAGATGTGGTGGTTGCACCATGTACAGAGCTTCTGTTACAAAAACTGTTTCGATTTCCATGAATTGAGCTTTCCCTATGCACGCAGTGTTTGGCAGCAACTGAATTGCGTTTTCTGAGCAAATGCCCGAATGAATATCTATGAAATACGGGTATTTTCTCTTTTCCACCTTACCACTCTGCTCCCAATATCTGAGCACTCTATCTCCAGGTTTTCTAGGCAAGCCACTTGTGTATTGCTGTTGCAGTACTTCAACATGGAGGTTGAAAATGGATGAAATTGAAGTGGCTTTTCTGAAAGAGTTTCACAAATGGATTACAATGAAACAGCCTATCATCTCACCTCCTCCTTTCCACTGTGCTGCACAGAAATGGTGGTTCCACCATGCATGGTGCTTCTGTTGTAACAATCTGTTTCGATTTCCATAATTGAGCTTTCCCTATGCACACAGTGTTAGGCAGCAACTGAATTGTGTTTCTGAGCAAATGCACGACTAAATTTTTATAAAACTCTGCATATTTTCTCTTTTTCTCATTCTCACTCTGCTCCCGACATTTGAGCATACTATCTTCAGGTTTTTCTAGAGAAGTCCCTTGTGTATTGCTGTTGCAGTACTCTAACGTGCAGGTTAAATAGGGCTGAAATTGAAGTTGCTTTTCTGAGACTGTTTCACGAATGAATTTCAATGAAAATTTGCCTATCATCGCCTCTCTTCATTCCCACTTTGCTCCACAGTTGTGGTGGTTGCACCGTTCACAGTGCTTCTGTTATAACAAACTGTTTCTATTTCCATGAATTGAGCATTCCAAATGCATGTAGTGTTAGGCAACAACTGAATTGTGTTTTCTGAGCCAATGCACGAGTGAGTTTTCATGAATCTCGTGGTATTTTCTCTATTCCTCGTTCCCACTCTGCTCCCAACATCTGAGCACTATACCTCCAGGTTTTCTAGAGAAGTCCCTTATGTAATGCTGTTGCAGTACTCCCACATGGAGAATGAAAAGGGCTGAAATTGAAGTGGATTTTCTGAGAAAGTTGCACAAATGGAAATCAATGAAACTTTGGCTATCATCTCATTCCTCCTGCCCACTATGCTCTGAAGTTGTGGTGGTTCCACCATGCACGGTGCTTCTGTTGCAACAAACTGTTTGATTTCCATGAATTGAGGTTTTCCTGAACGCAGTGTTAAGCAGCAACTGAGTTGCGTTTTCTGAGCAAATGCACGACTGAATTTTCATGAAACTAGGAGTATTTTTCCTTTTCCTATTTCCCACTCTTCTCCCAAATTCTGAGCAATCTACCTCCGGGTTTTCTACAGAAGCCCCATATGTATAGCTGTTGCAGTACTCTAATGTGAAGGTTTAAAAGGGTTGAGTAATATTACTCAGCCATAAAGAACGATAAAATTATGGCATTTGCAGGCAAATGGATGAAACTGGAGAATATCATGCTAAGTGAGATAAGCCAATCTCAAAAAACCAAAGGAAGAATGATATCGCTAATAAGTGGATGATGACACATAATGGGGGGTGGGAAGGGTTAGTGTTGGGGTTGGAGTTGGGTTTAGGGAGGGGGGCAGGAATGGAGGAAGGAAGGACTGTATAGATGGAGGGGAAGGGTGGGAGGGGAGGGGGGGAAGGGGAAAAAATGGCAGAATGAATCAAACAACATTACCCTATGTAGATTTATGATTACACATATGGTATGCCTTTACGCTATGTACAGACAGAGAAACAACATGTATCCCATTTGTTTACAATTTTATAATAAAAAAAAAAAAGAAAAAAAAAAAAAAAAAAATAAAAGGGTTGAAATTGGAATTGCTTTTCTGAGAGAGTTTCACAATTGGATTTCAATGAAACTTTGCCTATCATCTCCCCTCTTCATTCCCACTTTGATAAGCAGTTGTGGTGGTTGCACCATGCAAGGTGCTTCTGTTATAACAAACTGTTTCAATTTCCGTGAATTGAACGTTCCGTATGCACGTAGTGTTAGGCAGCAACTGAATTGCGTTTTCTGGGCAAATGCACGACTGATTTTCATGAAAGTCTGGGTATCTTCTCTTTTCCTCATTCCCACTCTACTCCCAACATCTGATCACTCTACCTTCAGGTTTTCTATACAAGTCACTATGTATCACTGTTCAGTACTCTAACGTGCAGGTTGCAAAGGGGTGAAATTGAAATTGCTTTTTTGAGCATGTTCCAAAAATGGATTTCAATGAATCTTAGCCTATCATATCCCCTCCTCATTCCCACTTTGCACTGACATTGTGGTGGTTCCACCAAGCACAGTGCTTCTGTTAAAACAACCTGTTTTGATTTCCATGAATTGAGCTTTCCCTATTCACTCAGTGTCAGGGAACAACTGAACTGCATTTGCGGAACAAATGCACGACTGAATTTTTACGAAACTCGGGTATTTTTCTTTTCCTCTTTCAGACTCTACTGCCAAAATCTGAGCACTCTACCTCCAGGTTTTTTATACAAACCCCTTATGTATTGCTGTTGCTGTACTCTAACGTGCAGGTTGAAAAGTGCTGAAATTGAAGACGCTTTTCTGAGAAAATTTCAGGAATGGATTTCAATGAAACTTTGCCTATCCTCTCCACTGCTCATTCCCACTTTGCTCCACATAAATGGTGGTTCCACCATGCACGATGCTTCTGTTATAACACACTGTTTCGATTTCTATGAATTGAGTTTTTCCTATGCACACAGTTTTAGGCAGCAACTGAATTGCGTTTCCTGAGCAAATGCACGACTGAATTTTCATGAAACTCGGGGTATTTTCTCTTTACCTCGTTTCCAGTTTACCCCCAATATCTCAGCACTCTACCTCCACAATTTCTAGAGAAGCCCCCTATGTACTACTGTTGCAGTACTCTAATGTGCAGGTTGAAATTGAAGTTGCTTTTCTGAGAAAGTTTCACGAATGGATTTCAATGAAAATGTCCCTATCATCTCCCCTACTCATTCCCACTTTGCTCCGCAGATGTGATGTTTAGGCAGCAACTAAATTGCGTTTTCTGAGCAAATGCACGAATGAATTTCCATGACACTCTGGATATTTTCTCTTTTCCTCGTTCCCACTCTGCCTCCAACATCTGAACATTCTACCTCCAGGTTTTATAGACAATTCCTTTATGTATTGCTGTTGCAGTACTCTAACGTGCAAGTTTAATAGGGCTTAAAATTATGTTGCTGATCTGAGAAAGTCTGAAATGGAATTCAATGAAACTTTGCATATCGTGTCCACTACTCTTACCCACTTTGCTTCGCAGATGTGGTGGTTCCACTATGCATGGGGTTTCTGTTATAACAATCTGTTTTGAATTCCATGAATTGAGCTTTCCCTATGCACGCAGTGTTAGGCAGCAACTGAATTGCCTTTTCTGAGCAAATGCACGACTGAATTTCCATGAAACTCGGGATATTTTCTCTTTTCCTCATTCCCACTCTGCCCCCAAAATCTGAACGTACTACCTCCTTGTTTTCTGGCAATTCCCTTATGTATTGCTGGTCCAGCACTCTAAGGTGCAGGTTGAGAAGGGTGAAAATTGAAGTTGCTTTTCTGAGAAAGTTTCACGAATGGATTTCAATGAAACGTTGCCTATCATCTCGCCTCCTCATTCCCACTTTGCTCCGCAGATGTGGTCACACCATGCATGGTGCTTCTGTTATAACAAACTGTTTCGTTGTCCATGAATTGAGCTTTCCCTACACAGGCAGTATTAGCAAGCAACTGAAATGTGTTTTCTGAACAAATGCACGACTGAATTTCCATGAAACTCTGGGTATTTTCTATTTTCCTCATTTGCACTCAGATCCCAACATCCCAGCACTCTACCTCCACATACTCTAGACAAACCTGTTATGTATTTCTGTTGTAGTTCTCTAACATGCAGATTGAATAGGTCTGAAATTGAAGTTGCTTTTCTGAGAAAGTTTCACGAATGGATTTCCATGAAACTTTACCTATCATCTCCCCTCCTCAATCCCATTTTGCTCCACAGAGTGTTGTTTCAACCATGCACGGTGTTTCTGTTGTAACAAACTGTTTCCATTTTTATGAATTGAGCATTCCCTACGCGCACACAGTATTAAGCAGCAACTTAATTGCATTTTCTGAGCAAATGCACGAATGAATTTCCATGAAACTATGTGTATTTTCTCTTTTTCTCGTTCTCTCTCTGCCCCCAACATGTGAGCACACTTCCTCCAGGTTTTATAGACAGTCCCCTTACGTATTGCTGTTGAAGTACTCTAACGTGCAGAATGAATAGTGCTGAAAGTGAGTTGCTCTTCTGATAAAGTTTCAATAATGGATTTCAATGAAACTTTGCCTATCATCTCCCCTCCCCATTCCCACTTTGCTCTGCATATGTGGTGTTTCCACCATTCACGGTGCTTCTGTTATAACAAACTCTTTCGATTTCCATGAATTGACCTTTCCCAATGCACACAGTGTTAGGCATCAACTGAATTGCATTTTTTGAGAAAATGAACCACTGAATTTCCATGAAACTCTGGATATTTTCTCTTTTCCTCATTCACACTCTCACCCAACATCTCAGCACTCTATCTCCATGTTTTCTAGACAAGCCCCTTATGTATTGTTGTTGCAGTACTCAAATGTGCAGGTTGAATAGGGCTGAATTGAAGTTGCTTTGCTGAGAGTATCACTAATGGGTTTCATTGAAATTTTGCCTTATATCTTCCCTCCTCATTCCCACTTTCCTTTGAAGATGTGGTGGTTCCACTAAGCACGGTGCTTCTCTAATTACAAACTGTTACGATTTCCATGTATTAAGCTTTCCATATGCACGAGTGCTAGGCAGCAAGTGAATTGTGTTTTCTGAATAAATGCACGACTGGATTTCGATGAAACTCTGGGAATTATCTCATTTCCTCATTAGCATTCTGCCCACAACTTCAGAGAACTCTACCTCCAAGTTTTCTACAACAATCTCCTATGTATTCCTGTTGCAGTACTCTAACGTGAAAGTTGAATGGGCTGAAAATGAAGTTGCTTTTGTGACAAAATTTCTCGAATGGATTTCAATGAAACTTTGCCTATCACCTTCCCTCCTCCTACCCACTTTTATCTGCAGTTGTGGTGGTTCCAAGTGCATGGTGCGTCTGTTATAACAAACTGTTCCAATGTCCATGAATTGAGCTTTCCCTATGCACACAATGTTAGGCAGCAACTTAATTGAATTTTCTGAGCAAATGCACGACTGAGTTTCTATGAAACTCTGCGTATTTTCTCTTTTCCTCATTCCCACACTGCCCACAACATCTGAGCACTCTACCTCCAGGTTTTCTAGACAAGACCCTTATGTATTCCTGTTCCAGTACTCCAACGTGCAGGTCGAATAGGGCTGATATTTAAGTTGCTCTTCTTACAAAGTACTCAAATGGATTTCAATGAAGCTTTGTCTGTCATCTCCACTTCTCATACCCACTTTACTCCGCAGAGATGTTGTTTCCAAAATGCACGGTGCTTCTGTTATAACACACTGTTTAGATTTCCATGAATTGAGCTTTCCCTGTGCATGAAGTTTTAGGCAGCAACAGACTTGCGTTTTGTGAGCGAATGCACGACTAGATTTCCATGAAACTGTTGCAATTTTCTCTTTTCCTCATTCCCACTCTGCACCCAACATCTGAGCCCTCTACATCCAGGTTTTCTAGCAAAGACCCTTATTTATTGCTGTTGCAGTACTGTAATTTGCAAGCTGAATAGTGCTGAAATTGAAGTGCTTTTCTGAGAAAGTTTCACGAATGGATTTCAATGATACATTGCCTATCGTCTCCCGTCATCATTCCCACTTTCCTTCACAGATGTGGTGTTTCCAATATGTGCGGTGCTTCCATTATATGAAACTGTTTTGATTTCCCTGAACTGAGCTTTCCCTAAGCACGCAATGTTAGGCAGCAAATTAATTGCGTTTTCTAAGCAAATGCACGAGTGGATAACCTTGAAACTCTGTGTATTTTCTCTTTTACTTATTCACATTCTGCCCACAACATCTGAGCATTTTACCTCCACGTTTTCTAGACAAGCCCCTTATGTATTCGGTTGCAGTACTCTAACGTGCAGGTTGAATAGGGCTGAAATTTAATTTGCTTTTCTGAGAAAGTTCTCAAATGGATTTCAATGAAATTTTTTCTATCTTCTTCCCTCCTCATAATCACTTTGCTCCGCAGATGTAGTGGTTCCACCATGCATAGTGCATGTGTTATAACAAACTATCTCCATTCCCATGAATTGTGCTATGCTTTTGCACGCAGTGTTAAGCATCAACTGAATTGTGTTTTCTGAGCAAATGCACGAATGGATTTCCTTGACTCTGCGTATTTTCTCTTTTCCTTGTTCCCATTCTGCCCCCATCAACTGAGTACTCTACCTGCACGTTTTCTAGACAAACCCTTATGTATTGCTGTTGCAGTACTCTAACATGCAGGTTGAATAGGGGTGAAATTCAAATTGCTTTTCTGAGAAAGTTCTCAAAAGTATTTCAATGAAACTCTGTCTATCATCTCCCCTCCTCATTCCCACATTTTCCGAAGATGTGGTGGTTTCACCATTCAGTGCTTCTGTTATAACAAACTGTTTTTTTTTTTTTCCATGAATTGAGCTTTCCCTATGCACGCAGTGATAGTCTGAAACTGAATTGCGTTTTCTAAGAAAATGCACGAATGTATTTCCATGAGTCTCTGGGTATTTTCTCTTTTCCTCCTTCCCACTTTGCTCCCAACATCTGAGCACTCTACCTCCAGGTTTTCAAGACAAGACTCTTATGTATTACTATTGCAGTACTCTAACGTGCAGGGTGAATAGGGCTGAAATTGAAGTTGCTTTTCTGATTAAGATTCACCAATGGATTTCAATGAAACTTTGCCTATCATCGCCCATCGTCATTCCCACTTTGCTCCCCAGATGTGGTGGTTCCACCATGCACATTTCTTCTGTTATAAGAAATTGTTGTGATTTCCGTGAATTGAGCTTTGCCTATGCACACAGTGTTAGGCAGCAACTGAATTGCGTTTTCTGAGCAAATGCACGACTGAATTTCTATGAAACTCTGGTTATTTTCTCTTATCCTCATTCCCACTCTGCCCACAACATCCGAGCACTCTACCTCCAGCTTTTATAGACAAACACCTTATGTATTGCTGTTGCATTACTCTAAAGTGCAGGTTGAATAGGGCTGAAATTGAAATTACTTTTCTGAGAAAGTTTCATGAATGGATTTCAATGAAACTTTGCATATCTCGCCCCTCCTCATTCACACATTGCTACCCAGATGTGATGGGTCCACCACACATGGTGCTTCTGTTATGACAAACTGTTTTGATTTCCATGAATTGAGCTTTCCTTTGCACGCAGAATTAGGCAGCAACTGAGTTGCATTTTCTGAGCAATTGAATGACTGTATTTCCATGAAACTCTGGGTATTTTCTCTTTTCCTCATTCCCACTTTATCCCCAGTATCTGAGCACTCTACCTCAATGTTTTCTAGACAAGCCCCTTATAGATTTGTGTTGCAGTACTCTAACATGCAGGTTGAATAGGGCTGAAATTGAAGTTGCCTTTCTGAGAAAGTTCTCAAATGAATTTCAATGAAATACTGCCTAACATCTCCACTCCTCATTCCCACTTTGCTCTGCAGATGTGGGGTTCCACCATACATGGTGCTTCTGTTATAAGAAACTGTGTCAATTTCCATGAATTGATGTTTTCCTATGTACACAGTGTTGGGCTGCAACTGAAGAGCGTTTTCTGAGCAAATGCACTACTGGATTTCCATTAAACTCTGTGTCTTTTCTATTTTCCTCATTCCCACTCTGCCCCCAACATCTGAGCACTCTACTTCCAGTTTTTCTATGCAAGTCCCTTATGTATTGCTGTTGCAATACGCTAAGGTGCAGGTTGAATAGGGCTGAAATTGAAGTTGCTTTTCTGAGAAAGTTTCACGTATGGATATCAATGAATCTTTGCCTATAATCTCTCCTCCTCATACCCCACTTTTCTCTGAAGATGTGTTGATTCCAGCATGCATGGTGCTTCTGTTACAACAATCTGTTTCAATTTCCAAGAGTTAAGCTTTCCCTAGGCACGAATCTATAGGCTGCCCTTAAAGAGCATTTTCTGTCAATTACACTACTGGATTTCCAAGAAACTCTTGGTATTTTCTCTTTTCTTCATTCCCGCTTGACACCAACATGTGATCATACTACCTCCTGTTTTTTTATGCAGGCCCCTTATGTATTGCTGTTTCAATATTCTAACCTGCATGTTGAATAATGCTGATATTGATGTTGCTTTTCTGAGAAAATTTCTCATATAGATTTCAGTGAAACTGTTCATATCAGTTCTTCTCCTCATATCCACTTTGCTCCAACTCTGTCATGGTCCACCATGCACAGTTCTTCTGTTATAACAATCTGTTTCAATTTACATGAATTGAGTTTTCCCTATGCACGCAGAGTTAGGCTGCAACTGAAAAGCTTTTCCTGAACAAATGCACGACTGGATTTCCATGAAACTCTGGGTATTTTTTCTTCACCTCATCCCACTCTGCCCCCTATATCTGAGCACTCTACTTCCAGGTTTTCTAGGCCAGCCCCTTATGTATTGTTATTGCAGTACACTAACGTGCAGGTGGAACAAGAGTGAAATTCAAGTTTCTTATCTGAGAAAGTTTTACGATTTGATTTCAATGAAACTTTGCCTACCATCTCTACTCCTCTTACCTACATTGCTCCAAAGATGTAGTGGTTCCACCATGCATGGTGCTTCTGTTATAACAATCTGTTTCAATTTCCATGAATTGAGCTTTCCCTATTCACGCAGATAGGATGCAACTGAAGACAAATTTCTAACGAAATGCACTACTGGATTTTCATGAAACTCTGGGTCTTTTCTCCTTTCCTCATTCCCACTCTGCCCCCAACATCTGAGTCTTCTATCTCCAGGTTCTCTAGGCAAGACCCTTATGTATTTCTGTTGCCAAACTCTAAATTGTATGTTGAATAGTGCAGAAATTTTAGTTGCTTTTCTGAGAACGTTTCACAAATGTATTTCAATGAATCTTTCCCTATCTTCTCTCCTCTTCAATCCCACTTTACTCCGAAGATGTGATGATTCCACATGCATGGTGCTTCTGTTATAACTTTTTGTTTCAATTTCCATGTATTATGCTTTCCTTTTGAATTCACAGTTAGGCTGCAACCTAAGAGAGTATTCTGAACAAATGCATGAGTGCATTTCCATGATACTCTGAATTTTTTTCTTTTCATCATTCTCACTCTGCCCTGAACACCTGAGTATTCTACCTCTAAGTTTTTTAGGGAAGTCTCCTATGTATTTCTCTTTTAGTACTCCAATTTGCAGTTTGAATAGGGCTGAAAATGAAGTTGTATTAATGAGACAGTTTAACGAATAAATTTTAATGATTCTTTTAGGCAAGCCCGTTATGTATTGCTGTTGCAGTACTCTAACATGCAGGTTGAATATGGCTGAAATTGACGTTGCTTTTCTGAGAATGTTTCACCAATGAAACTTTGCCTATCATCTCTCCTCCTCATACCCACTTTGCTCTGAAGATATGGTCATTCAACCTTGCATGGTGCTTCTGTTAAAACAATTTGTTTTTATTTCCATGTATTTAGCTTTCCTTAAGCAAGCAGTGATAGGCTGCACCAAGGAAAGTTTTCTGAGCAAATGCACAAATGGATTTCCATGGCACTCTGACTGAATGTGAATGAATTTTTGGCTATAATCTCTCCTCCTAATGCACACTCTCCTCCAAAGATGAGGAGTCTCCCCCATGCACAGTTCTTCTGTTATAACAATCTCTTTCTATTTCCATGAACTGACCTTTCCCAATGCAAGCAGGTTTAGGCTGCAACCTAATAGAGTTTTTTCAGAAAATTCACGAGTGTATTTCCATTAAACTCTGTTTTTCTTTTCTCTTTTCATCATTCTGATGGTGCCTCCAACATACAGGCTTTCTACCTCCATGTTTTCTACGCAACCCTTTAAGTTTTGCTGTTATAGTACTCTATCGTTCAGAATGAATAGGGCTGAAATTGAAATTCTTTTCTGAGAAACATTCACGAATGCATTTAAATTAATCTTTTGCTATGATCTCTAATCCTCTTACCCACTGTACAGCAAAGACATGCAGGTTCCATTATGAGTGGTTCTACTTTGTAACAATCTATTATTTCCATCAATTGAGCTTTCCCTATGCACCAAGATTTAGGCTGCTAGGTAGTACAGCTCTCTGAGAAAATGCAAGAGTAGATTTCCATGATACTCTGGGTATTTTTTTTCATCACTCCCACTCTGTCCCCAACATCTGAGCACTCTACCTCTAGGTTTTCTAGGCAAGCCCCTTATGTAGTGCTTTTGCAGTACTCTAACATGCAGGTTGAATAGGGCTGAAATTCAGGTTGATTTTCTGAGAAAGTTTCACAAATGGATTTCAATAAAACTTTGCCTATCATCTCTCCTCCTCACACCCACTTTGCTCTGAAGATGTGGTGATTCCAGCATGTATGGTGTTTCTTTATAGCAATCTATTTCTATTTTCATGAATTCAGTTATCTGTATGCATGCAGAGTTGGGCTGCCACCTAATAACATTATCTGAAAAAATAAACGAATGGATTTCAATGGAATTTTGGCTATTTTACTTTTCATCATTCCCACTCTTCCCCCAACATCTGAGTATTCTCCATTCAGATATTTTAGGCAACCATTTTTATATTGTTGTTGAAGTACTAAAACTTGCAGGTTGAGTAGTGCTGAAATTGTATTTGCTTTCCTGAGAAAGTTTCACAAAATTATTTCAATGATCTTTGGCTATATTCCCTCCTTTTCATACCCAATCTTGTGCAAATATGTGTTGTCCTCTATGATTGGAGCTTCTGTTATTACAATCTGTTTCTATTTCCAAGAATTGAACTTTCCCTATGCACGCAGTTTTACGCAACAAACTAATAATACTTTCTGAGAAAATGAACCAATGCATTTCCATGAAACTCTGGGTATTTTCTCTTTTCATCGTTCCCATTCTGCCCCCAAATCTGAGCCTTCTACCTCCAGGTTTTCTACTCCAATCCCCTTATGTGTTATTCATGTTACTCTAAAGTGCAGATTGAATAGGGCTAAAATTGAAGCTGTTTTTCTGAGAAATTTTCAGGAATGAATTTCACTGAAACTTTGGCTATTATCTCTCCTCCTCATACTGACTCTACTCCACAGATGTGATGGTTCACCATGCACTGGGCTTCTGCCATAACAACCTGATAATATTTCCATCAATTGAGCTTCACCTTAGCAGGCACGTTGGGCTAAATCACTAATAGAATTTGTGAGAAAATCTACGAATTGACTTCCATGAGACTATGGGTATTATCTCTTTTCATCATATTCACTCTGCCTCCAACATATGATCATTCCACATGATGTTTTGATATGCAAGCACCTTATGTATTCCTGTTGAAGTACTGTAACATGCAGGTTGAATACAGGTAAAATTGAAGTTGCATTTCTGAGAAAGTTTCACTATTGGATGTCAATGAAACTATGCCTATAATCTCTGCTCCTCGACACACTCTGCCCCAAAGACTGGTTGTTTCACCAAGCACGGTGCTTCTGTTATAACAATCTGTTTGTATTTCCATGAATTGCGCTTTCCTTATGCACACAGATTTAGGCTGCATCATAATACAGTATTCTGAGGAAATGCATGAATGGATTTCCAAGAAACTCTCGGTAATTTCTCTTTTCATCATTCCCTCTCTGTAGCCATCATCTGACCATTCTACCTCCAGGTTTCCTATGCATGCCCCTTATGCATTCCTTTGAAGTACTCTAAGCTGCAGGTTGAACTGGGCTGAAATTTAAGTTGTTTTTCAGAGAGAGTTTCAAGAATGGTTTTCAATGAAACTTTGGCTGTAATCTCTGCCCCTCATAACCACTCTGCTCCAAAGATGTGGTGATTTCACCATGCATGGTGCTTCTTTTAAAACAATCTGTTTCTATTTCCATGAATTAAACTTTCCCTATGCAGGCTGAGTTAGGCTGCCTCCCAATAGAGTTATCTGAAAAAATGGAGTAATGAATTTCCATGGAACTCTCAATATTTTCTCTTTTCATCATTCCCAATCTTCCCCCCACATCTAAGTATTCTACCTCCAGGTTTTTTAGGCAAGCCCCTTATGTATTGTTGTTGCTGTACTCTAACGTGCTGGTTGAAAATGCCTGAAACAAAAGTTGCTTTTCTGAAAATGTTTCTGGAATGGATTTCAGTGAATCTTTGGCTATAATCTCTCCTACTCTTACCCACTTTGCTGTGAAGATGTGGTGGTTCCACCATGCATGGTGTTTCTGTTATAACAAACTGTTCCTAATTTCATGTATCGAACTTTCTATATGCACATAGAGAAAATCTGCCACCTGATACAGTTTCCTGAGAAAATGAACAAATGCATTTCCATGAAACTTCGGTTATTTTCTCTTTTCACCATTCCCACATTGACCCCAACATCTGAGAATTCTACCTCCAGGTTTTCTTGAGAAGCCTTTATGTATTCTTGTTGCTGAACTCTAACTTGTCAGTTAAATAGGGTAGAAATTGAATTTTCTCTTCTAAGAGTGATTCACTAATGGATTTCAATGACACTTTGGGTAATATTTCTCCTCCTCATACCCACGTTGCTGGTAAGATGAGGTGGTGCCACCATGCACAGTGCTTCTGTTATAAGAATCTAATTATATTTTCCTGAATTGGGCTTTCCATATGCATGCCAATTAAACCTGCAAACTAATTCAGTTTACAGGGAAAACGTACGAATGGATTTCCATGAAACTCTTGTTTTTTTCTCTTTTCATCATTCCCACTCACCCCCCAAAACTGAGCATTCTCTGTTAAGATTTTCTAGGCAAGCTCCTTATGTATTCCTCTTACAGTACTTTAAATTGCAGGTGGAAATGGCTCATATTGAAGTTCCTTTTTTGAGAGAGTTTCACGGATGTATTTCAATGAAACTTTGGGTATTATCTCTCCTCCTCATATCCACTTTTCTGAGAAGATCAGGTGGTTCCACCATGCACGGTACTTCTGTTGTATCAATCTGTTTCTTATACCCTATATTGAGGTTTCCCTATGCACACAGATTAAAGCTCCAAACTAATATGATTTTCTGAGAAAATGCACAAATGGTTTTCCTTGAAACTCTGGGTATTTTCTCTTTCTATCATTTGCACTCTGCCAGGAATATCTGAGCATTCTACTTCCAGTTTTTCATGCTCTCACTTATGTATTCCCATTAAGTACTCTAACGTGCAGATTGAATTGTGCTTAAAATGAGGTTAATTTTCAGAGAATGTTTCACGAATGGATTTCAATGAATCTTTTGCTATAATCTCTGCTTTTTCTACCCACTCTGCACCAAACATGTGGTGGTTCCACGATGTATGGTGCTTCTGTTATAAAAATCTGTTTCTATTTCCATGAATTAAGCTTTCCTTATAAGGCAGAGTTAGGCTGCCACCTAATACAGTTATCTGAGAAAATGGACAAATGGATTTCAATGGAATTCTGAGTATTTTCTCTTTTCATCATTCCCACTCTGCCCCCATCATCTGAGCACTCTACCTCCAGGTATTCTAAGAAAATCCCTTATGTATTGCTGTTGCAGTAATATAACATGCAGGTGTCATTGAGCAGAAATTTAACTTCCTATTCTGAGAATGTTTGACGAATGTATTTCAATTAATCTTTGGGTATTATCTCTCTTACTCATGTCGACTTTGCTGAAATGATGTGGTGGTGCCACCCCCGAGTAGGATTCTATTTTAACAATCTCTTTTAATTCCCTTAATTGAACTGCCCTATGTACCAGGAGTAAAGTTGCAGCCTAATACAGTACTCTGACAAATTGCACCAATGAATTTTTATGAAACTATGGGTATTTTCTCTTTTCATCAATTCCACTCTGCCCTCAGCATCTGAGCATTCTACCTCCTTGCTTTCTACACGTGACACTTATGAATTACTGTTGCAGTACTCTAATGTGCAGGTTGAATAGATCTGAAATTTAAGTTCCATTTCTGAGAAAGTTTCACAAATGAATTTCTGTGAAACTTTGAGTATTATCCCTCTTCCTCATACCCATGTTGCTTCAAAGATGTGGTAGTGTCACCATGCACAGTGCTTGACTTCTAACAAATGTTTCCTAATTATCTGAATTGAACTTTCCCAATGCACACAGGATAAAGCTGCACCCTAATAAATTATTCTGACAAAATGCACTAATGGATTTTTATGAAACTCTGGGTGTTTTCTCTTTTCATCATTCCCACTCTGTCCCCATCATCTGAACATTCTAACTCCAGGATTTCTGGACAAGCCCCTTATGTATTCCGATAGCAGTACTTTAACAGGCATTTTGAAAAGGGCTGAAATTGAATTTTCTTTTCTGAGCAAGGTTCACTAATGTATTTCAATTAATCTTTGGGTATCATTTCTCCTCCTAATTCACATGTAGCTTCAAAGATGTGGTGGTACCAATATGCACGGTGCTTCTCATATAACAATCTATTTCTAATTAACTGAAATTACCTTTCTCTATGCATGCAGAGTGAAGCTGCAACCTACTAAAAATTTCTCACAAAATGCACTATTGCACTTTCTTGAAACTCTGGGTATTTTCTCCTTTAACCATTCCCACTCTGCCCCCAGCATCTGAGCATTCTACCTCCAGTTTATCAAGGCAAGACCCTTATGTATTTCTCTTGCAGTACTTGAAAGGTCAGGTTCAATAGGGCTGAAAATGAATTTTCTTATCTGAGAAAATTTCACAAATCGATTTCAATGAAACTTTGGAACTATCTCTCCTTCTCATAACAAATTTGCTGCAAAGATTGTTTTTGCCATTACGCACAGTTATTCTGTTATAACAATTTGTTTCTAATTACATGAATCAAGCTTTCCTATGCACACAGAATAAAGCTGAAAACTAATACATTTTATGAGTAAATGCACGAATGTATTTCCATGAATATCTGGGCATTTTCTCTGTTTATCATATCCACACTATCCCCTGGGTCTTAGCATTCTACCTCCAGGTTATCTAGGCAAGTCCCTTATGTATTCCTGTTGCAGTATTCTAATGTGCAGGTTGAATAGTGCTGAAATTGAAGTTGCATTTCAGAGAAAGTTTCATGAATGTATTTCAATGAAACTTTGGCTATTATCTCTTCTCCTCATACCCATTCTGCTCTGAATATGTGGTGCTTCCAACATGCACAAAGCTTCTGTTATAACAATATTTTTCTATTTCCATGAATCGAGCTTTCCTATGCATGCAGATTTAGGCTGCAACCTAATATTTTTTTTTTAGGAAAATGCCCAAATGGATGTCCATGAAACTCTGGATATTTTCTCTTTTCTTCTTTCCCACTCTACTCTCAACATCTCAGCATTCAACCTCCAGGTTTCCTATACAAGCCTCTTATGTATTCCTGTTGAAGTACTCTAATGTGCAGGTTGAAAGAGGCTGAAATTGAAGTTGCTTTTCTAAGAAAATTTCACAAATGAATTTCAATGGAACTTTGGCTATAATCTCTGCTACTCATACCCACTCTGCTCGGAAGATGTGTTGGTTACACCAATCACAGTGCTTCTATTATAACAATCTGTTACTATTGCCATGAATTCAATTTTTACTATGCATGCAGAGTTAGGCTGCCACATAATACAGTTTTCTGAGAATAGGCATGAATAGATTTCCTTGAAATTCTGGTAGTTTCTGTTGTCATCATTCCCACTCTACCCCCAACACCTAAGCCTTCTCCCTCCAGGTTTTCTAGGCAAGCCACTTATGTATTCCTCTTGCAGTACTGTAACATACAGGTTGAATAAGGCTGAATTTGAAGTTGCTTTTCTGAGAAAGGTTCACTAATGGATTACAATGAAATTTTGTCTACAATCTCTCCTAGCCATACCCACTCTACTTGATGATGTGGTGGTTCCATCATGCATGGGGCTTCTGTTATAACAATCTGTTTCTATTTCCATGAATTGAGTTTTCCTATGTAGGCAGATTCATGCTGCAACCTAATACAGTTTTATAAGATAATGAACGAATGTATACCCATGAATCTCTGGGTATTTTCTGTTTTCCTCATTCCCACTCTGCCCCCAACATCTGAGCATTGTACCTCCAGGTTTCTTAGGTAAGCCTCTTACGTATTTCTGTTGCAGTACTCTAAAGTGCAGGTTGAATTGGGCAGAAATTTAACGTCCTTTTCTGAGAATGTTTGATGAATGTATTTCAAATAAACTTTGGGAATTTTCTGTCCTCCTCGTATCCACTTTGCTCCAATGATGTGGTTGTGCAAACGTGCATGGTTTCCTGATATTAGCTTTCTCTTTACTCGTAGAGTAAAGCTGCAATATAAAACAGTTTTCTAAAAAAATGCACAATGGATTTCCATGAAGCTCTGAGTTTTTCTCTTTTCATCATTCCCACTCTACCACAGCATCTGGGCATTCTACATCCAGATTTTCAATGCCAGCCCCTTATGAATTCATGTTGAATTACTATGACCTACAGGTTGAATATGGTTGTAAC
This sequence comes from Sciurus carolinensis, assembly GCF_902686445.1. Classification (NCBI taxonomy): domain Eukaryota; kingdom Metazoa; phylum Chordata; class Mammalia; order Rodentia; family Sciuridae; genus Sciurus; species Sciurus carolinensis. The sequence continues at coordinate 46,206,901 of NC_062232.1, forward strand.
TTAAATTCCTTTTCTGAGAAAGTTTCTTGAATGGATTTCAATGAAACATTTGTATTATCACTACTCTTCATACCCACTTTGTTCCAAAGATATTGTGGTGCCACCATATACGGTGCTTTTGTTATAACAATCTGTTTCTAATTCTCTGAATTGAGCTTTCCCTTTGCCTGAAGAGTAAAGCTGCAACCCAGTACAAATTTCTGAGAAATTGCACGAATGGATTTCCAAGAAACACTGGGTTTGTTCTATTTTTATCATTCACTTTCTGCACCCACTATCTGAGCATTCTATCTCCAGGATTTTTAGCCAATCCATTAATGAATTCTTGTTTCATAACTCTAAAGTGCATGTTGAATAGGGCTGAAACTGAATTTCCCTTTCTGAGAAAGATTCACTTATGTGTATCAATTAGAATTTGGGTATTATCAATCCTCCTCATACCCAGTATTCCACGAAAAAATTGTGGTGCCAACATACACTGTGATTCCGCTGTAAAAATCTCATACTAATTCCCTGAATTGAGTTTTCCCTAGGCATGCAGAGTAAAGCTGCAACCAAATACACTTTTCTGTGAAAATGCACAAATGGATTTCCATGAAACTCTGGATCTTTTATCTTTTCATCATTCCTACTCTCTTCTGAACATCTGAAATTTCCACCTCCAGGTTTTCTAGGCAAAGCCCTTGTGAATTTCTGTTGCAGAACTCTAACATGCAGGTTGAATAGGGCTGAAGTTGAATTTGTTTTTCAGAGAAATTTCATGAATGGATTTCAAACAAATTTGTGTATTATCTGTCCTCTTCATACCCACTTTACCATGAAGATGTGGAGGTGTCAACATACACCATTCTTCTGCTATAACAATCTGTTTCTATTTCCATGAATTAAGCTTTTTCTAAGAACACACAGTAAAGCTGCAACTTAATAAAATTTTCTGAAAAAATGCAAAAATGGATATTCATGAAATTCTGGCTATTTTTTTCTTTTCATCATTCCCATCTGCCCCCAACATCTGATCATTCTACCTCCAGGGTTTCTAGCCAAGGCCCTTATGAATTCCTGTTGAAGATCTCTAACTTGTAGGTTGAATGGTACTAAAACTGAAGTTCTTTTACTGAGAAAGTTTCACAAATGTATTTCAATGATAGTATACGTTTTATTTCTCCTCCTCATTCCCACTGTGCTACAAAAATCTGGTGGTGCCAACATGCACCGTGCTTCTGCTCTAACAATCTATTTCTAATACACTTAACTGAGCTTTCCCTATGTACGCAGAGGAAAGCTGCAACCCAATATATTTTTCTGAGAAAATGCACGAATGGATTTCCATGAAACTATGGGTTTTTCTCTTTTCATCATTCCATCTCTGCCCCCAACATCTGAGCATTCTACCTCCAGGATTTCTAGGCAAGCCCCTTAAGTATTCCTGTTGCAGTACTTTAATGTGAAGGTTGAATAGAGCTGGAATTGAAGTTTCTTTTCTGAGAAAGCTTAACAAACGGATTTCAAAGAAAATTTGGGTATTATCTCTCTTTCACATTCTCACTTGGCTCCAAGGATCTGTTGGTGCCCACATGCACCGTGTTTCTGCTATAAAAATCTCTTACTAATTCCCAGATTTGAGCTTTTCCTATGCATGCAGAGTGAAGCTGAAACCTAATATATTTTTATGGGTAAATGCACTAATTATTTCAATGAAACTCTGGGCCTTTTCCCTTTTCATCATTTCCACTCTGCCCCCAACATCTGAGCTCCAGGTTTTCTATGCAGGCCCCTTTCGTATTCCTCTTGCAAATTTCTAATGTGGAGGTTGAGTAGGGCTGAAATTGAAATTCTTTTTCTGACAAATTATCACTAATGGATGTCAATGATCCTTGGGTTTTTATCACTCCACCTAATACCCACTTTACACTGAAGATGTGGATGTGCAAACATACACCATACTTCTGCTATAACAACCTATTTCTAATTTCCTTAATTGAGCTTTCCCTAGGCATGCAGAGGAAAGCTGCAACCTAATAGAATTTTCTGAGAAAATGCACGAATGGATTTCCATGAAACTATGGGAATTTTCCCTTTTAATCATTCCCACTCTGCTGCCAACATCTGAGCATTCTTCCTCGAGGTATTCTACCCAAGCCCCTAATGTATTCCTGTTGCAGACTCTAATGTGCAGGTTGAATAGGGCTGTAATTGAAGTACCTATTCTGAGAAAGTTTCTAGAATGGATTTAAATGAAAGTTTGTGTATTATCTCTCCTCCTCATGCACACTTGGCTCCCAAGATCTGGCAGTGCCATCATTCACCGTACTTGTGCTATAACCATCTGTTTCTAATTCCCTGAAATGAACTTTCCCTATGCACACAGAGGAAAGCTGCAACCTAATAGAGTTTTCTGAGAAAATGCACTAATGTATTTCCATAAAACTCCTCGTATTTTCTCTTTTCATCAATCCCTCTCTGCCCTCAACAAATGAGCTCTAACTCCAGGTTTATAGGCAATTCCCTTATGTATGCCTCTTGCAGAATTCTAAAGTGAAGGTTGAATAGGGCTGAAATTGACGTTCCTTTTCTGAGAATGTTTCACGAATGCATTTCAATGAAACTTTGGATATTATCTCTCCTCCTCATACCCACTTTGCTCCGAAGATATAGTAGTGCCAACAAGCACCGTGTTTCTGCTATAACAATCTGTTTCTAACTCCTGCAATTGAGCTTTCCCTATGCAGGCAGAGTAAAGCTGCAGCTTAATACATTTTTCTGAGAAAATGCGCAAATGGATTACAATGAAATTCTGGGTTTTTTCTCTTTTCCTCATTCCCACTCTGCAGCTACCATCTGAGCATAATACCTCCAAATTCTTTTGGCAAGCACATAAGTTTCCCTTTTGCAGAATTGTAACGGGCATGTCGAATAGATCTGAAATTGAAGTTCATTTTTGAGAATTTTTCAAATGGATTTTAATGAAATATTGGGTATTTATCTCTGCTCCTCATACCCACTTTGCTCCCAAAATTTGGTGGTGCTAACATGCATGGTGCTTCTGCTTAGCAATATGTTTCTAATTCACTGAATTGACCTTTCCCTATGCACACAGAATAAAGCTGCAACCTAATTACATTTTTTGAGAAAATGCATGAACGAATTTTCATAAAACCCTAGGTGTTTTCTCTTTTCATCATTGCCATTCTGCCTCTAATATCTGAGCATCTACCTCCAGGTTTTCTAGTGAAGACCCTTATGTTTTCCTGTTGCTGATCTGAAACGTGGAGTGTGAATAGAGCTGAAAGTGAAGTTCCTTTTCTGAGAAAGTTTCACTAATGGATTTCAATAAAACTTTGGGTATTATCTCACCTCCTCATACCCACTTTGCTCCCAATATTTGGTATTGCCAACATGTACGGAGCTTCTGCAATAACATTATGTTTCTAATTCCAAAAATTGGACTTTGCCTATTCCCGTAGAATTAAGCTACAACTCAATACAGTTTTCTGAGAAAATGCACGATTGGATTTCCATGAATCTCCGTGTATTTTCTCTGTTCATCATTCCTACTCTGTTCCCAACATCTGAAAATACTACCTCCACGTTTTCTAGTCAAGTCCCTTTGTATTCCTTTTGCAGAATTGTAACTTGCAGGATGAATAGATCTGAAATTGAGGTTCCTTTTGTGAGAAAGATTCATGAATGGATTTCCATGAAACTTTGGTTTTATCCCACCTCTTCATACCCACTTTGCTCTCAATATTTGGTTGTGCCAACATGCCTGGTAATTCTGCTGTAGTTTATGTGGTTCTTATTCCCTTTGTTGAGTTTTCTCTATGCACGCAGATTAAAGCTGCAACCTAATACTGTTTTCTGATAAAATTCACGAAGGGATTACCATGAAACTCTGGGTATTTTCTCTTCTCTTCATTCCCACTCTGCCCCCACCATCTGAGCATTCTACCTCCTCATATTCTAGGCAAGCCGTTTATTTTTCCTGTTGCAGAACTCAAATGTGCAAGTTGAATAGAGATGAAATTGAAGATCCTTTCCTGAGAAATTTCATGAATGGATTTCAATGAACTTTTGTATTATCTCTCCTCCTCATACCCACTTTACTCCCAAGATATGGTGGTTTCAATATGCCTGATGCCTCTGCTATTACAATATGTTTCTAATTCTCCGAATTGAGATTTCCATATGCCCTGACAGAAAAGTTGCAACCTAACAGAGATTTCTGAGAAATGTAAAGATCTTCAATTTCATCACTATTCAACCTGCATTTTAGAGATCTGCCACAGGAAAACATAAGGGGCTTACCTGCAATCCCCAGTGGTACAATGCTCAGAGTGGAAATGATGAAAAGAGGAGATATCCAGAGTTTCATCATTCCCACTCTACCCACTACATCTGAGTATTCTTCCTACTGGTTTTCTAGGCAAGCCCCTTTTGTTTTCCTGTTGCAGAACTGTAACTTGCAGGTTGAATACAGCTGAAATTGAAGTTTCTTTTCTGAGAAAGTTTCGCAAATGGATTTCAATGAAACTTTATGTATTATCTCTTCTCCTCATTCCCACTTTGCTCTCAAGGTTTGTTTGTGCCATATTTCATGGTGTTTCTGCTATAAAAGCATTGAGTAAAACTCCAATGTAATACAGTTTTCTGAGAAAATGCATGAATGGATTTCCATGAAATTCTGGATATTTTCTCTTTTCACCATTAGCACTCTGCCCCCAACATCTGAGCATTCTCCCTTGTTGCATCTATTTCCTCGCACTCTCACACTTGACATGCTCTGTTTGAATAGAGTGTCTGAAATTTCACATGATCTGTTAAAATAAAGTACTCAACACTTGACACAGTTCTGTTGATTGTCCTCCCTCTTGTGGGCCATGGGATTGGCATGTCTCCATGTTCAGTTGCTTTTTAATATTAATAATCAATATATCATTTAGAAACTTATTGGAAAAGCATTGGGAAGGTTTTACTGTATTGGGACACAAAATAGTACACAATAAATTTTGGCCCTAGTACATAAATAAAATATATGAAAATAAACAATTGTAGCTGTGTTCAAGTTTAAAGCAGCCTGTGATTGCTTTAGTATAATAATAGATGGAAAAAGAATCATGTTCAGCCTTTCTTACTTTCTTAGTTTCAATAGTTGATTCTAGAGATACTTTACATAATCGAAACATTTTGGTTAGTCATAAATATAATTTGTGCTTTTCCTATGTTTAGTCTAATTCTTTAAGAATCAGAATAAGACTGTAGGCTGCTATTATTTAAAATTAGAATAGACTAAATATTAACTATAAGTTGATTTCTTTGTCCTTTAATACTAGTAAAAGTTTCTCACTGTTAAACACTGGAGTTCATGGTGGCAGTAGTTTCTCAGAAAATCTAATGATGTGTTTGTTCTGAATGTTGAAGTCTGGCCCTCAGTTTAGCTGGGAGAAGAGATTGTTTTAATCTAGCTGGGAAATAAGGTTGTTTTGGTCTAGGCTGTCATACAGAGAGAATGTGTACTTTGAGGAAAAGCATAGATTGTCCTTTTAAAAGTTTTTCTTATTTTAAACTAACCATAAAATGATATGATCATTAGTAAAGAAAAATATCTATAAAAAGTTTGGCAGAAAAAGTAAAGACAGTTTCAATAGCAGAATGTCTGGTGTCTCTGTATGCTGTTTTTCCACCGCGCTGATGCCTCCCATCCATCTAGGACCCTCGACTGTGCTAGGGCTGGACCCAGCAGAATGGCGCCCAATGTGGGTCCTGAATAGTGTTAAGTAAAGTTACTTTATGGGGAGGCTAGAATCCTGTCTAGGGTGCTGCAGACCCCTCAGTAGAGAAAAGGCTGAGTGAGGATGAAGAGGTAATCACAGAATTTGAAAAGTTAGTAGGACCCCCAGTAGAGAAAAGACTGAGTGAAAAAAAATATGTAATCAGAGAACATTAAAAAGTTAGTGAGAAGAATGGGTAACTCAGAATCTAAGGAAAGAAGCTTATTCATAGACATTGCTAAAATATGCTTACTAAAAGAGGAATTTCTTTCTCATCTTCTCAATTGAGATGTTTTTTTTTTTTTTCATTTGGTGCAAGAACGTCCTCTGTGGTTTCCTGAGGAAGGTACTTTAAATTTGACTATATGGAAAAAAACTAAGGGATGAAATGATATTATATTAGCAACATAATGAAGCTGAAAGTGTCCCTGCTGATGTTTTTGCTCTTTGGAATCCTTTTACAGATGCACTAGACCCAAATCATGAAATTGTGCATTTTAGTAAATGTGCCTCTTCTCTGAAAGAGGTTTCTCTGGAGGAAACACCTTTGTTAAAATCCTCCTCTAAGATAAAATATTACCAGGCTACCTGCTTCTCTGGGAGTTCATCTGATTCAGAGAAGGAAGATGGTATGTCACTTTCTCCACAAGATAAACTAGATTTAGAGGAGGTGACTGCTAAATATTATAATGAGCACTGGCCACTGGCTGTTAAAGTGGTAACCACTGTGCCGCCTATACCAAAGCCAAGAAAAATACTTCAAACTCCAACTAAGCTTGGGTTTTCAGGATCTATTACTGAGGCTCCTGCCCAAGGTGATACTTCTTTTTATTTCCCTGTGGTATCTTTTGGAGAACAAGTTATAGCTCCCATATGGGAACCTCTTCCATTTAAATTAGTAAAAGTATTAAAAAGAGAAGTTAAGGACTTTAGTCCTTCGTCTCCATACACAATACAATTATTAGATACAATTGCAAGTGAATGGATGACACCTTTGATTGGCAACAGACTACTCATTCTTGTTTATTACCTGAACAATATTTATTATGAAAAACTGAATATGAGGAATTAGCTAAGGCTGTAATATGAAAACAGATTGTAAAGAAAACTCTAGATCAAATAATTATGTCTATGTTACAGGGAACTGAGGATTATTTTTCTCCTCAGGTACAACTTTCTCTACCTAACACTGTATTAGGGGAAGTTTCTAAACTTGCAATTACAGTTTGGAAAAAATTACCACCTTCTGAGACTAAAACTACTTTTATCAGTAATACTAAACAGACAGTCATGGAACCATATGAGGAATTTGTGGCAAAATTAGAAGAAAATATTTCAAAAATTCTAACTAATCCTGAAGTAGCTGATATTCTATTAAAACAGTTGGCTTTTGAAAATGCAAATCCAACCTGTCAAGCCTTGCTTAGATCTATAAGGCGAACAGGAACTTTGTCTGATTTTATTAAAACTTGTATGGATTGTAATCCTGTCCATATTCAAGGAATGGTCGTGGCTGCAGCTTTGCAAGGAAAGACTTATTCTCAGTTCATCAAAAATGTGGGTCAAAATGCTGGTTCTTCTAATAAGGTCAAATCATTTATATCTGTTGTAGGGAATTGTTTCTCTTGTGGACAAAGTGGCCACTTTAGCAGGAGCTGTCCTAACAGTAATAGAGGAAGTATTGCTCCTGGGGTGGTTTCTCAGAGACCTCCCACTACAGTGTGTCCTAAATGTCAAAAGGGATTTCATTGGGCAAAATAATGTCATTCTTAATTTTGTAAAGATAGACATCTTTTAAGTGATATTCATAAGGAACCCTTGGCTCCTTTTGAGTCTCCCGAAATGGAGTCCAAAAACAGGGCTTGGGGCTAGCCCCAGACCCCTACAAACAACAGGAGCTTTACGCACCTCCAGAACTCATTCATAAGAAAACCATCAATGACTCGGCAAGGGCAACACCAGGAAGTGCTGGATTAGATTTACCTTCTTCACAACATTTAATAATAACTCTAGAATCTGATGTCACCCTTGTTCCTACTGGCATATATGGTCACTTGCCAGAAGGATATATGGGCCTTGTTATTGGCAGAAGCTTTATGTCTAAGGCTAGAGTACAACTTATTCCTGGAGTTATAGATTCTGATTACCAAGGAGAAATTAAAGCTGTGATTCATCTTCCCTTAAGGACCATTCAATTATTTCTTCAGCAGTATGAGGCTCAATTGTTATTGCTTCCCTATTTGCATTTGCCAAATCAAATATTACAAAACTGTAGAAATGATAATGGGTTTGGATCTAGTAATGTGGTTGCTTGGACACAAAAGATTAATTCTCAGAGATCTATGAAAACTATAAAGGTAGAAGGAAAAACAATTAAAAGAATTCTTGATACCAGGGAAGATATAATGTGTATAGCTACTAAAGACTGGCCTCCAAACTGGCCCACCAAAAAATGTCATCTACATTGGTGGGTTTGGGACTTGCTTCTAAAGTAGCAAAAAGTTCTCAAATTTTACATTGGACTGATGACAAACATTCAGGAACTTTTCAGTCTTATGTTATTCCATCTCTCCCCTTTTCATTATGGGGAAGAGATCTTATGGGGCAAATGAATGTGACACTTACTAGTGAACCTGATAATCCTTTTTTCTAGGGGCCACTGTTCTTAAGCAGGCTGATCCAATTACTTGTAAATCTGATTCCCCAGTATGGGTAGAACAGTGGCCACTTACATCTGAAAAATTGAATGCGGCCTCTTTACTAGTCAAAGATCGACTACATAAAGGACATATTGAGCCTTCAAATAGTCCTTGGAATACTCCAATCTTTGTTATAAAAAAGAAATCAGGTAATTGGAGACTACTTCAAGATTTGAGAGCTATAAATGAAACTATGGAAACTATGGTAGTGTTACAACCTGGACTCCCTTCTCCAGTGGCAATTCCAAAAAATAGCCATATTATTGTTATTTATTTACAAGAATTTTTTTTTTTACTATATGTTTGCAAGCTCAAGATTGTAAAAGATTCGCTTTTAGTTTACCATCTCTAAACCTACAGAGACCTTGCCAACAATATCAATGGAAAGTTTTGCCTCAAGGTATGAAAAATAGTCCAACGTTATGTCAAAAGTTTGTTGATCAAGTTATTGAGCCTATTAGACAGCAATTACCAGATTTATATATGATTCACTACATGGATGATATTTTACTTACTTATGACTCAAGTGATGTGTTACAAATTATACTAAAATAGTTAATAGAGCAACTACAGAGGTGGGGAATCATTGTGGCACCAGAAAAAATTCAAACTAATCTGCCCTATAATTATCTAGGAAGAATAATTAATACTTGTACTGTTAACACGCAAGGGATACAAATATGAACTGACAAGTTAACTAATTTAAATGATTTTCAAAAATTATTGAGTGATATTAACTGGATTAGACCATATTTAAAATTAACCACAGCTGATTTAAAATCTCTTTTGATATTCTTAAAGGTGATTCAACACCTATATCTCCTAGATATCCAACAGAGGAAGGGAAGCAAACTCTTAAAGCTGTTGAAAAGGCCATTCAAAAACACTAGTTACAATTAGACTATACCAAACATTGGTCTTTAATAATAATAAAGACTAGTTTTACTACAACTGGATGTTTGTGGCAAGATGCTGCCTTGGAATGGATACATTTGCCAACCACCTTAAAAAAGATTGTTGTCTCTTATCCCTCACAAGTGGCCTTCTTGGTAATCAAAGAAAGACTAAAAAGCAGAGAATTATTTGGGAAGGAAATGCAAACAATTGTTCTTCTGTATACTAAAGAACAATTTTTACAATTACTCCAATTAGAAGACCAATGGGCTAACTTGTTTCATGGTTTTACAGGACAAATTTTATATCATTTGCCAAATCATCCATTATTACATTTTGTTTCTCATACAGAAATTATTTTCCCTACCAAATGTTCTCTGGTGCCATTGGAACCCCCTGCCTCCCTTGTATTTACAGATGTTCTCTCTACTGGAACAACAATTACAATTATTGATCAACAGTCTCCTATTGTTAATATGACTAAGAAAAATTCTGCTCAAGGGACTGAATTAATTGCTGTTATAGTAGCCTTTCAAAAGGTTTCTCAGCCTTTCGATCTTTATACAGATTTTCAATATATTGTTAATCTATTTCCTGCATTAGAGACAGCTACTATTTCTTATAATTCATTAATAGCTCAAAAATTATAATATTTAAAAATATTATTAAATATAGAACTTCTCCTTTTTACATCGGACACATTCAAGGCCATTCTGGCCTTCCTGGCCCCTTGTCTGAAGGAAATAAAAAAGCTGATACTCTGACTAAAACAACAATTTTCTCTGCTGTAGAGGAAGCTATAGCAGCCTATAAGTTACATCATCACAATGCTTCCTCTTTACAACATCAGTTTCATATTACTCAAGAGCAAGCAAGAGTTATTGTTAGATCTTACCATAGTTATCCATCATTTTTTCCTCTCCCCCAGATGGGAGTAAACCCCAGGGGGCTGTTACCCAACAGGCTATGGCAAATGGATATTACTCATGTACCTGAGTTTGGAAAATTGTCTTTTGTACATGTGACTGTTGATACTTATTCTCATGTAATTATAGCTTCTGCTAGATCTGAGGAAGTTTTTAAACATGTTTCTCAACATTTGTTTTTATGTTTCTCACAAATTGGCATGCCTTTAAATTAAAAACTGACAATGGTTCAGCCTATACTTCTAAGGCTTTTAAACATTTGTGTGATATGTTCCACATAACTCATTCAACAGGAATTTCTTATAATCCTCAAGGACAAGCTATTGTGAAACGAGCTCATCAAACATTAAAAACTCAGATTACTAAACTAAGAAACGGGGAGTTTGCTTATAAATCCTCTCATCAGATATTACAACATGCCTTATTTGTGATTAACCATTTAAATGCTGATTCTCAAGGTAAATCTCCTATGATGAGACATTGGGAAAATACTCCCACAAGAAAACCTCTTGTAAAATGGAAAGACTTACTAACAGGACAGTGGAAAGGACCTGATGTTCTCTTAACATCGGGCAAAGGATATGCTTCTGTGTTTCCACAGGATGCTGATTCTCCTTTGTGGTTTCCTGATCGACTGATTCCACATTCCGAGCAGAAGGAGGATTCCTTTCCAACTGCACCCACGGACCCATTTTACCCAGGATGATGAGCTTGCTGAACAACTTGCTAAAGTTAATCTTCATTCCCAACAGGCTGCCTCTACTCAAAATGCTACACTTCCTACCTGGGGACAAATAAAACATTTAACATCCACAGCAGAACAAATGGTGTTGGCTCAGGGAAATGCCCTCATTCCTGAAACATTGTTTGTGGCTATATTATCTCCTCTTTCTTGTCAGGTATCAGTAATTGCAGCCAATCAGTCTTAATGGGTTTATTTTCCTGATCCTCCACTGTTACATCCTTCATCTTGGAGTAGAGTTAATTAGAAGGTTTTTACTTGTCATCCACAATTGTTGGGAGGCATTTCTGATATTTTGATACCACATAAAATTTCATAAGAATTATCTTTTCATGGTTTAGTAGATGAGATTGCCTTGTGATTTTCTACCCATAATGAAAAAGTTCCCTTGGGATGTCTCCCCATTAATTATAAAATATTTCTTACTAATTCACCTCAATTTGATACTGCAAAAAGATATATCTGCTCTTTAGATATAATCTCAATTGGATATGCTAATTATTATGAACTTTATGAAAATATAACTATACCCTTCTCTGATGAACCTTGTGAAAATAAAGCAAAACATACAGTTATATATTGGAATCAAGTTGATCAATTGTAGATTTTCGAAAGTGGTTTAAATGTGGCTTTTCTCATGCTGCTCAGGTTCATATCCCATTTATGTCCAAGACTAAGATTTTGGACTGGTCAGTTTCCTCTCCAAATTATAATTATTTAGCTTATTTCATAAAGAATAAAGAGAAATTTGATGGATTAAAAGACATACCTCTTTACTCTGAACTTCTTCGTAGATGGTTCACTCCTGGATGGGTAACTCCTACATATAAAAGTATTTTTAAAAATGGCAAATATTTTTATTTTCTTGATTTATATTGTCTTCTTGCAGCTACCAATATGGTCATTTTCAAATGTCCTAATTTGACAACTCCTGTTCCTCCTAAGTCATATAACGTTAGAGCTTGTGTTAATGCTCCTCACGCGATTCTACTTGCTCAAGCTGAAAATTTAAATATTTCTAAAACTAAGGAAACTTATTCTATACAATGTGATCATTGCATTTTAACTAATTGTATTAATTCATCATTTCTGAAAAACTATACTGTTCTCTTGATAGTACATCAGCCATCATTTTTGATGTTACCTGTGGTGCTAAAAGAAGATTGGTTTGATGATCCAGGAACCGAAGTGCTTCAGCAACTTAATGAACTTATGAGACCTAAATGTTTTGTAGCTGCCTTAATTTTGGGAATAACTGCATAAATAAGTATAATCACTTCTTTGCCCATATCTACTACTACCTTAGCTCAAGAAATACATTCAGTCTCTCATGTAAATGATTTATCTCATAATATATCTCTAGATTTAGCAATTTAGGAACAGATAGACAAAAAATTAGAAAAATGCATCAATGCCCTAGAGGAAGCTATTCTTTATATTGGCAATCAAGTTCAAAATATAAAGACTCAAGTGACTTCTAGATGTCATGCTAATAATAAGTGGATTAGTGTCACCCTTTCAAAACATGATGAGGAAGAAACCTCATGGAAGCAAGTACAAACTCATTTAAAGGGAGTTTGGAGTAATTCCAATAGAGCCCATGATATTGATACTTCACAAAATAAAATTAAAGATTTATCTCAGGCTGATTTTCAAATGTCCTCTACTAGTAATTTGTCACTAGAAATTTATAATAACATAAGGTGTATAATTGGAAAGAGTACCATTTTGATATTTATTATTCAATTTGGAATACGTATATATTGTGTTCTGATATTGTTACTTATCTTTCCAGTCATCTTCCATCTAATTTGGAAAAGTATTCATAATATACATACTCAAATTGAAACCATAAAATTAAAAATAAAAATAAAAAATAAAAAGGGGGAAATGAAGCATCTATTTCCTGCCACTCTGATACTTGATATGGTCTGTTGGAATAGAGGATCCGACTCTTGACATGGTCTGTTGGAATAAAGGACTCAACACTTGACATGGTTCTGTTGATCGTTCTCCCTCTTGGGGACCATAGGCATGGCATGTCTCCATGTTAGTTGCTTTTTAATATTAATAATCAATATATCATTTAGAAACTTATTGGAAAAACATTGGGAAGGTTTTACTGTATTGGGACACAAAATAGTGCACAATAAAAATTTGGCCCTAGTACATAGAAAAAATATATGACAGTAAACAATTGTAGCTGTGTTCAAGTTAAAAGGAGCCTGCAATTGCTTTAGGATAATAATAGATGGATAAACAGGCATTCCCCTGAAAATGGATGTGATATTTAGCCTTCATTGCTTTCTTAGTTTCAATAGTTGATTCTAGAGATACTTTACATAATAGAAACATTTTGGTTAGTCATAAATATAATTTGTGCTTTTCCTATGTTTAGTCTAATTCTTTAAAAATCAGAATAAGATTGTAGTCTGCTATTATATGAAATTAGAATAGACTAAATATTAACTATAAGTTGATTTCTTTGTCCTTTAATACTAGTAAAAGTTTCTCACTGTTAAACACTGGAGTTCATGGTGGCAGTAGTTTCTCAGAAAATCTAATGATGTGTTCGTTCTGAATGTTGAAGGCTGGAAGATCATTGTGCCCTCAGTTTAGCTGGGAGACGAGGTTATATTAATCTAGCTGGGAAATAAGGTTGTTTTGGTCTAGGCTGTCATACAGAGAGAATGTGTACTTTGAGAAGAAGCATAGATTGTCCTTTTAAAGGTTTTTCTTATTTTAAACTAACCATAAAATGATATGACCATAAGTAAAGAAAAATATCTATAAAAAGGCTGGAAGAAAAAATAAAGACATATTCAACTCCAGAACATCCGGTGTCTCTGTGTGCTGTTTCTCCACCATGCCAATGCCTCCCATCCATATAGGACCTCCGAACTTGTTAGGGCTGGACACCGGCACTACCTCCTGGTTTTCTAGGCAAGCCCCTTATGTTTTCCTGTTGCAGAACTCTAATGTACAGGTTGAATAGAGCTGAAATTGAGGTTCCTTTTCTGAAAAAGTTTCTCAAATGGATTTCTATGAAACTTTGGGTATTATCTCTCCAACTCATGCCCACTTTTTTTCCCCAAGATTTGGTGATGCCAACATGCACAGTGCTTCTGCACTAACAATATGTTTCTAATTCCCTGAATTGAGCATTCCATGAGCTCACAGAGTAAAGCTGCAACCTAATACAGTTTTCTGAGAAAATGGATAGATGGATTTCCATAAAACTCTGGGTATTTTCTCTTATCATCATTCCCACTCTACCACCAACATGAGAGCATTTTAATGCACTAATGGATTTCCACGAAAATCTGCGTATTCTCTCTTTTCATCAATCCTGCTCTGCCCGCAACATCTGAGCTTTTTACCTCCTGGTTTTCTAGGCAAGCCTTTTATATTTTCCTGTTGCAGAACTCTAATGTGCAGGTTGAATAGAAATGAATTTAGCATTTCTTTTCTCAGAAAGCTTCTCGAATGGATTCCAATGAAATTTTGGTTACTCTCTCTCCTCCTCTTACCCATTTTGCTCTCAAGATTTGGTGTTGCCAACATGCACGGTGCTTGTGCTGTAACAATTTGTTTCTAATTCCCTGAGTTTGGCTTTCCATAAGCTCGCAGAATAAAGCTGCAACCTAATAGAGTTTTCTGAGAAAATGCACAGATGAATTTCCATGAAACTCTGGGTTTTCTCTTCTCATAATTCCCACTCTACCCCCAACATCAGACCATTAAACCTCCAGTTTTTCTAGGCAAGTCCCTTATTTATTCCTGTTGCAGATCTGTAATGTGCAGGTTTAATAGAGCTGAAATTAAGTTCCTTTCTGAGAAAGTTCACAAATGGATTTCAATGAAACTTTGGGTATTATCTCTTCTCCTCATACACAATTTGCCCCCAAGATTTAGTGGTGCCAACATGCTCCTTGCTTCTGCTGTAACAATATGTTTTAATTCCCTGAATTGAGTTTTCACTATGCATGCAGAGTAAAGTTACAACCTAATAGAGTTTTCCTTAAATTTATTTTTATCATAAACAAATATGAAACTTCTTTTTTCTATGTACATGAAGTAGAGGAATACCATTTATGTAATCATACATTTACAGAGTGTAATATTTTTTATTAATTCTCTTATTTTTCCCTCCCCCCACCACTCCCACACCTCTTTTCCCTTTATACAGTCCCTCCTTCCTCCATTCTTGCCTCAACCCTACCCCCAATATATGTCATCATCCACTTATCAGCGAGATCATTCTTCCTTTGGTTTTTTGAGATTGGCTTACCTCACATAGCATGATATTCTCCAATTTCATCCATTTGCCTGCAAATGCCAAAATTTAATTCTTCTTTATGGGTGAGTAATATTCCACTGTGTATATATAGATACCACTGTATC
This sequence comes from Sciurus carolinensis, assembly GCF_902686445.1. NCBI lineage: Eukaryota > Metazoa > Chordata > Mammalia > Rodentia > Sciuridae > Sciurus > Sciurus carolinensis. The sequence goes on from NC_062232.1 coordinate 46,222,334, forward strand.
CTTATCCATTCATTAATTGAAGGGCATCTAGGATGGCTCCACAATCTGGCTATTGTGAATTGAGCAACTATGAACATTGATGTGGCTGTATTTCTGTAGTAGGTTCATTTTAATCCTTTGGGTATAGGTCAAGGAGTGGGATGGTGGTTACATTCCAAGTTTTCTAAGGAATCTCCACACTGCTTTCCAGAGTGGCTGCACTAATTTGCAGCCCCACCAGCAATGTATGAGTGTACATTTTTCCCCATATCCTCGCCAGCACCTATTATTGCTAGTATTCTTGATGATTGCCAATCTAATTGGGGTGAGATGGAATCTTAGGGTAGTTTTGATTTGCATTTCTCTTATTACTAAAGATGTTGGACATTTTTTCATATATCTGTTGATTGCTTGTACATCTTCTTCTGTGAAGTGTCTGTTCATTTCCTTAGCCCATTTGTTGATTGGGCTATTTGTATTCTTGGTGTAGACTTTTTTGAGTTCTTTATATATTCTGGAAATTAGTGCTCTATCTGAAGTATGTGTGGCAAAGATTTTCTACCACTTTGTAGGCTCTCTGTTCACATTGCTGATAGTTTCCTTTGCTGAGAGAAAGCTTTTTAGTTTGAATCTATCCAATTTAATGATTCTTGCTTTTATTTTTTTGTGCTATCAGAATCCTGTTAAGGAAGTCTGATCCTAAGCCAACATGTTGAATATTTGGACATACTTTTTCTTCCATAAGATGAAGCATCTCTGATCTGACTCCAAGGTCCTTGATCCACTTTGAGTTGAGTTTTGTGCAGGGTGAGAGATAGGGGTTTAGTTTCATTCTGCTCCATATGGATTTCCAGTTTTCCCAGCACCATTTGTTCAAGAGGCTATCTTTTCTCCATTGCATATTTTTGGCCCCTTTGTCTAGTATGAGAAAATTGTATTTATTTGAGTTTGTCTCCATGTCTTCTATTCTGTATCATTGATCTTCCTATTTTGGTACCAATACCATGCCATTTTGTTACTATTGCTTTGTAGTATAGTTGAAGGTCTGGTATTGTGATACCCCCTACTTCACACTTCCTGCTAAGGATTTCTTTAGCTATTCTGGGTTTCTTATTCTTCCAGATGAATTTCATGATTGCCTGCCCTATTTTCTGAAGGTACGTCTTTGAAATTTTAATTGGAATTGCATTGAATCTGTATAGCACGTTTGGTAGTATGATCATTTTGACAATATTAATTTTGTCTATCCAAGAACACGGGAGATCTTTCCGTCTTCTAAGGTTTTCTTTAATTTTTTTCTTTAGTGTTCTGTAATTCTCATTGTAGAGGTCTTTCACCACTTTCGTTAGACTGATTCCCAAGCATATTTTTTTTGAGGCTACTGTGAATGGGGTAATTTTCCTAATCTCTCTTTCTGAAGTATAAAAACACCTTAGATGTATGAGCATTGATCTTATATCCTGCTACTTTACTGAATTCACGTATGAGTTATAAAAGTTTTCTGGTATATATTTCTGGTTCCTCTAAATATATAATCATGTCATCAGCAAATAGGGATACTTTCAGTTCTTCTTTTCCTATTCATATCCCTTTGATTTCCTTGGCCTGTCTAATTGCTCTGGCTAGAGTTCCAAGGACAATGTTGAATAGAAGTGGTGAAAGAGGGCATCCCTTCCTTTTTCCAATTTTTAGGCAGAATGCATTCAGTTTTTCATCATTTAGAATGATATTGGCCATGGGCTTTGCATAGATGGCTTTTACAGTGTTAAGGAATGTTACCTCTATCCTTATTTTTTCTAGGGTTTTGAGCATGAATGGATGCTGTATTTTATCAAATGCTTTTTCTGCATCTATTGAAATAATCATGTGTTTCTTGACCTTAAGTCTGATGATATGGTGAATTACATTTATTGATTTCCAGATGGTGAATTAACTTTGCATCCCTGGGATAAAACCCACTTGATCATCGTGCACTATCTTTTAAATACATTTTTGTATGCAATTTGCTAAAATTTTGTTGAGAATTTTTGCATCAATGTTCATTATGGATATTGGTCTGAATTTTTCTTTCCTCAATGTGTCTCTGTCTGATTTTGGTATCAAGGTGATATTGGCTTCATTGAATGAGTTTGGGAGGATTCCCTACTCCTCTTTTTCATGGAGAACTTTGAGAAGTATTGGGATGAGCTCTTTTTAAAGGTTTTGTAGAACTCGTCTGAGAACCCATCTGGTCCAAGTCTTTTCTTTGTTGGTAGGCTTTTGATGACTTCTATTTCATTACTTGAAATTGATCTATATAATTTGTGTATGTCCTCCTGGTTCAGTTTAGGTAATTCATATGTCTCTAGAAACCTGTTGATGTATTCAAGATTTTCTATTTTGTTGGAGTATAAATTTTCAAAATAGCTTCTAATTATGTTTTGTATTTCACTCGTTTCTCCCTGAATGTAATTTGATTCTTTTCTCTTGCAGCTTTTAACATTCTTTCTTTATTTTTTATGTTAGGCATTTTCATATAATGTGCCTTGGTATGGGACTATTTTAATTTTGTGTATTTGGAGTCCTATAAGTCTCTTGTACTTGATTTTCTATGTCATTCTTCAGATGTGGGAAATTTTCTGATATTGTTTTATTGAATAGCTTGTTCATTCCTTTGTTTTGTTTCTCTAAGCCTTTCTCAATCCCAATAATTATTAAATTTGGCCTTTTTATGATATCCCAAATTTCTTGTAGATTCTGTTCATGATTTCTTAACATTTTCTCTGTTTGGTCAACTTTGTTTTCAAGATTAAATATTTTGTCTTCAGTGTCTGAGGTTCTGTCTTCCAGGTGTTCTATCCTATTGGTTAAGCTTTCTATGGAGTTTTTAATTTGGTTTATTGTTTCCTTCATTTCAAGGATTTCTGTTTGTTTTTTTTTTTTTTTGCAGTATCTCTAACTCTTTATTGAAATGATCTTTTGCTTCCTGCATTTGCTCTTTAAACTGTTCAGTGGTGTGATCATTCAAAGCCTGCATTTGTTCTTTTATCTCATCATTTACTTCTCTGATCATTTTAATTATGTACATTCTAAACTCCCTTTCTGACATTTCTTCTGCCATGCTGTCATTGGATTTTATTGATGCAGCATCTAGGTTTGTTTGGGACATTTTCTTCCCTTGTTTTCTCAATTGGTCAGTTATCAACCCCTCTACTAATGAAACTCTATTGACTAACACTGTCCCTGTAGATTTCCAATAACTCGCCTCCTAGCCTTCAGTGACCCGAAGTCTTGGAGGAAATTGATAAATAGTGATACAAAAGGAAGCTGCCCCCCCTAGGGGTGGTGGCCTTCAGGTGGGGTATATTTCCTGCTGGTGGGAAGAGGAGCCTCCACTTGTTCACTGATGGTCAGTCAAAAGGGGGACTAGACTGAGGGCTGGTGCATGGCTGGTCTGGGCCTGTGTCTCTGGTTCTACCACTCTGGTGGAAAAGCCACACCTGGCAGGGAAGACTCATCCAGTGGGGACATATTGCTTGGCAGTTCTCCTCCAAGAAGTTCCTTTTGGTCCAGAACTACCACCTTGGCTAGGCAGCCCTCCTCTGTGATATTCCCAGGGATCTGGACCAACCTCCTGGGCCAGGGAGGCTCGACCTGTGATTGAGACTCTCACTGGGCAGCCCTCCTCTGTGATGTTCCCTGGGGCCTGGAACTACAACCTGTTCTGGGGAACCTGGCCCTGTGAAGGACTCTCTCTCTGAGCGGTCCTCCTCTACAATGTTCCCTGGGAACTCTACCTACAGCACAGGCATGAAACCATCACTCTGAGCCAAAGCCTCTTGCTGGGTGTTTCTCCTCTACAATGCTCCCAGTTGTCTGGGTTCACAGCAGCTCCAACAGGGAGTATCATTGGGCAACTCTACTCCACAAAGTTTCCTGCATTCCGGGACTATTGACCCATTCAGGGAGCCTCACCCTGTGGGAGAGACACATTTGGCTGCTCTGAGTTAGTCCCAAGTCTCTCAATAACTCCTCTTCTTGAATCCTGAGTCCTCTCAGGACACCCTCTAAATGTGTCAGAATGGGAGCCACCCTTCTGATGATGATGGCCACGCCCTAAGAATAATTCAAAATGCCTGCACCAGTCTCCAAAGAAGCTGGGGCATCCCAGTGAGGGTGCACTAAGTCAGCATAAAGGCAAGTGCAGTATCCATCAGCAGTAGTGGGGCAGGCAGGCAGGTTCAGTGATGGTGTTTGACCTTGGTGTGGGGATCAGGTGGGCTAGCTGACTCACCTTGATTGCATTCAAATTTGGTGTAGGGGTCGGCGGGCTGGCTAGCTCAACAATGGCGTACAACCGGTTTTGGGTTCAGGCAGGTCGGCTAGCTCAGCCCTAACACAATTTCTTGAGAAAATGCACGAATGGATTTCCATGATACTCTGGGTATTTACTCTTTCATCATTCCCACTCTCTTCCCAACATCTGAGCAAACTACCTCCACATTTTTAAGGCAAGCCCCTTAGTTCTCCTGATGCAGAACTGTAACATGCAGGATGAATAGATCTGAATATGAAGTTCCTTTTCTGAGAAAATTTCACAAACAGATTTCAATGAAACTTTGGTATTATCTCTCCTCCTAATAGCCACTTTGCTCCCAAGATTTGGTGGTGTTGAAAAGCACGGTGCTTCTGCTATAAAAATATGCTTATAATGACCTAAATGGAGATTTCCATATGCAAGCAGAGTAAAGCTGCAACCTAATACAGTTTTCTGAGAAAATGCACAAATGGATTTCCATGAAACTCTTGATAATTTTTATTTTCATAATTCCCTCTCTGCCCCCAACATCTGAGTATTCTGCATCTAGGTTTTCTGGTAAAGACTCTTATGACTTCCTGTTGCAGAACTGTAACTTGCATGTTGTATAGAGCTGAAATTGAAGATACTTTTCTGAGAAAATTTCACGAATGGATTTCAATGAAACTTTGAGTATTATCTCTCCTCCTCATACCCACTTTGTCTCAAGATTTGGTGGTGCCAACATGCACAGAACTTCTGCTATAACAATTTGTTTCTAATAACCTGAATTGAGATTTCACTATGCATGCAGAACAGAGCTAAAACCTATAAGTATTATGAGAAAAGGCACGAATGGATTTCCATGAATCTCTAGGTATTTTGTTTTCATCATTTGCACTCTGTTCCCAATATCTGAGCATAGTACAGCCACGTTTTCTATGCAAGCCCCTTAGTTTTCCTGTTGCAGAACGGTAACCTGCAGGACAAAAAGATCTGAAATTGAAGATCATTTTCTGAGAAAGATTCATGAATGGACATTAATGAAAATTTGGTATTATTGCACTTCTTCATACTCACTTTGCTCCCAATATTTAGTGGTGCCAACAAGCAAGGTAATTCTGCTATTACAATATGTTTCTAATTCCATGAATTGAGCTTTCCCTATGCAGGCAGATTAAAGCTGCAACCTAAAAGATTTTTCTGATAAAATGCACGAATGGATTTCCATGAAACTCTGGGTTTTTTCTCTTTTCATCATTCCCACTCTGCCCCCAACATCTGAGGATTCTACCTCCAGTTTTTCTAGGCCAACCCCTAATGTATTCCTCTTGCAGAAATGTAACATGCAGGTTGAACAGAGCTGCAATTGAAGTTCCTTTACTGTAAAGTTTCAAGAATGGATTTCAATGATACATTGAGTATTATTTCTGCTCCTCATACCCACTTGACTTCCAAGATTTGGTGGTGCCAACATGCACAGTGCTTCTGCTGTAATAATAAATTTCTTATTTACTGAATTGAGCTTTCCCTATGCACAAAGAAAAAAACTGCAACCTAATCCAGTTTTATGAGAAAATGCACAAATGGATTTTCATGATATTGTATGATTTTTCTCTTTTGATCTATCCAACCCTCCCCCAATCTTGAGAATTCTACTTCCAGGTTTTCTAGTCAAGCCCCTTATGTATCCCATCTCTGGTTCTATAATGTGCAGTTTCAACAGAGCTGAAATAGAAGTCAATTTTCTGAGAAAGTTTCACTATGGATTTCAATGAGCCTTTGAGTATTTCTCACCTCCTCATACCTACTTTGTTTCAATGATCTGGTGGTGCCAACATATGCTGTGGTTCTACTATAATTATCTGATTCTAATTCCTTGAATTGACCTTTCCCCATGAACACAGAGTAAAGATGCAACCTAATACAGTTTTCTGAAGTAAATGCACTAAATTATTTCCATGAAACTGTGGGTATTTTCACTTTTCATCATTCTCACACTGATTCCAACATCTGAGAATTCTACCTCCATGTTTTCTAAGCAAGCCCCTTATGTATTCCTGTTGCAGTACTCTGACATGCAAGTTGTGAGCATTCTAATTACAGGTTTTTAGGCATACATTTCATATTTTTCTTGCAGATCTGTAACATGCAGATTGAATAGAGATGAAATTTAAATTTCTTTTCTGAGAAAGTTTCACTAATGCATTGCCGTGAATATTTGGATATTATCTCTCCTCCTCATGCCCACTTTGCTCCCATGATTTGGTGGTGCCAACATGCATGGTGCTTCTGCTATAACAATATGTTTCTAATTTTGTGAATTGAGCTTTCCCTATGCACCCAGACTAAAGCTGTGCCCTAATAGAGTTTTCTAAGAAAATCCACGAATGGATTTCTATTGAACTCGGTATTTTCTCTTTTAATCATTTCCACTCTGCCCTATCATCTGAGAATTCTACTTCCAGGTTTTTTAGGCAAGTCCCTTATGTATTCCTTTTGCAGAACTCTAACTTGCAGGATGTATAGGGATGAAATTGAAGTTCTTTTTATGGAAAAGTTTCAAGAAAGTATTTCAATGAAATTTTGGGTATTATCTCTCCTTATCATACCCACTTTGCTCTCAAGATTTGGACATGCCAAAATGCACTGTTCTTCTGCTATAACAATATGTTTCTAAATTCTTGAATTGAGTTTTCCTATACATGCAGAGTAAAGCTGAAAACTAATACAGTTCTCTGAGAAAATACTCGACTTTATTTCCATGAAACTGTTGTTATTTTCTATTTTGATCATTTCCACTTTGTGCCCAACATCTGAGCATTCTTCCTCCAGGTTTTTTATACAAGCCTTTCAAGATTTCTTGTTGCAGTCTGTAACATGCAGGTTGAATACAACTGAAATTCAAGTTCCTTTTCTGAGAAATTTTTGGCAATTGATTTCAATGAAACTTTGTGTCTCATCTCTCCTCCTCATAACCTCTTGGTTCCCAATAATTGGTGGTACCACCATGCATGATTCTTGTGACATAAAAATCTGTCTCTAATTCCCTGAATTGAGTTTTTCCTATGTATGCAGAATAAAGCTGCAACCTAAAACAGTTTTCTGAGAAAATGTGTGAATGTATTTCCATGAAACTATGGATAATTTCTCTATGCATCATCTCCACTCTTTCCCCAAAATCTGAGCCTTCTACATCCAGGTTTTCTAGGCAAACTCCTTATGTTTTCCTGTTGCAGAACTGTAAAAGCAGGTAGAATGGAATTAAAATTGATGTTTTTTTCTGAGAAAGTTTCAAAAATGGATTTCATTGATACTTTGGGTATTTTATCTCCTCCTCATAACAATCTTTGCTCCCAAGATTTGATGGTGCCAACATGCACGATGCTTGTGGTATAACAATATGTTTCTAATTCCTGATTTGAACTTTCTCTATCAAGCAGAGTAAAGTTGCATCCTAATACAGTTTTCTGAGGAAATACACGAATGGATTTCCATGAAACTATGGATATTTTCTCTTTTCATCATTCAAACACAGACCCTGATATCTTAGCTTTCTACCTCCTAGTTCTAGGCATGCTCTTATCTTTCCCTGTTGTAGAACTGTAACATGCAAGTTGAATAGAGCTGAAAATGAAGTTCCTTTACTGAGGAAGTTGCAGTAGTGGATTTCCATGAAACTTCGAGTATTATCTCTCCTCCTCATGTCAACATTGCTTCTAAGATTTGGTGGTGCCAATATGCAAGGTGCTTCTGCTCTAACAATATGTTTCTATTCCCTGAATTGAGCTTTCCCTGTGCATGCAGATTAAGGCTGTAATTTTCTGAGAAAATGCACGAATGGATTTCCATCAATCTCTGGTTGTTTTCTCTTTTCATCCTTCCCACTTTCCCCCAACATCTGAGCATTCTACCTCCAGGTATTCTAGGCAAACCCCTTATAGATTGCTGTTGCAGTACTCTAATGTGCAGGTTGAATAGGGCTGATATTGAAGTTGTTTTTCTGAGGAAGTTTCACGAATGGATTGCAATGAAAGTTTCCCTATCATCTCTCCACCTCATACCCACTTTGCTCCGAAGATGCAGTGGTTCCAACATTCACTGTGCTTCTGTTTTAACAATGTGTTTCAATTTCCATGAATTGAGCTTTCCCTATGCATGCAGAGTTAGGCTGCAACCTAAGAGAGATTTCTGAGCAAATGCACGAATGGATTTCCATGAAACTCAGGGTATTTTCTCTTTTCCTCATTCCCACTCTGCCCCCAACATCTGAGCACTCTACCTCCAGGTTTTATAGGCAAGCATCTTATGTATTGCTGCTGTTGCTGTACTCTAACATGCAGGTTTAATAGGGCTGAAATTGAAGTTGCTTATCTGAGAAAGTTTCAAGAATGGATTTCAATTAAACTTTGCCTATCATCTCTCCTCATACCCACTTTGTTCTGAAGATGTGGTGGTTCCACCACGGAATATGCTTCTGTTATAACAATCTGTTTCAATTTCCATCAATTGAGTTTTTCCTATGCACGCAGAGTTAGGCTGCAATCCAATACAGTTTCTGAGAAAATGCATGAATGTTATTTCATGAAACTCTGGGCATTTTCTCTTTTCATCATTCCCACTCTGCCCCCAGCCTCTGACCATTCTACCTCCAAGTTATGTAGGAAATCTCCTTATATTTTCCTGCTGCAGATCTTTAAATTGCAGGTTGTGTACTGATGAAACTTACGTTCCTTTTCTGAGAAAGTTTCACGAGTGGATTGCATGAGTGTTTGGATATCATCTTTCCAGCTCATACCCACTTTGCTCCCAAGAATTTGTGGTGACATCATTCACAGTGTTTTCGCTATAGCTATATGTTTCTAATTTCCTGAATTGAGCTATCCCTATGCACACAGAGAAAAGCTGCATCCTAATAGAATTTTCTGAGAAAATTGTACGAACCTATTTCCTGGAAACTTTAGATTTTTTTCTCTTTTGATCATTCCCAGTCGGACCCCATCATCTCAACCTTTTACCTACATGTTTTCTAGGGAAGCCCCGTATGTTTTCCTGTTGTTTTTCTGTACATTGCAGGTTGTGTACAGATGAAATCCAAGTTTCTCTCCTGAGAAAGTTTCATGAATGGATTTCAATAAAACATTGCATATTATCTCTCCTTTATATACCCAATTTGATTCCAAGATTTGGTGATGGAAAAATGCACGGTGCTTCTGCTATAAATATATGTTTCTTCTTTCCTGATTTGAATATTTATTATGGACACAGATTAAATGTGCATCCTAGTAAATTTTTTTTGACAAACACACGAGTGGATTTCCATGAAAATTTTGGTGTTTTCACTATTCATCATTTCTTCTCTGTCCCCAACATCTCAGCATTCTACCTACAAGTTTTCTAGGCAAGCCCCTAAAGTTTTCTTATGGCAGGAGTATAATGTGCAGGTTGAGTAGAGCTGAAATTGTAGTTCCCTTTCTGAGAAAGTTGCAAAATTGAATTTCAATAAAACTTTGGGTATTATATCTTTTCCTCATGCACACTGGGATCCCAAGATTTGGTGGTGCCAATATGTACTGTGCTTCTGCTATAACAATATATTTCTAATTCCCTGAGTTGAGATTTCCTTATGCACCCAGAGTAAATCTTCAACCTAATACAGTTTCCTGAGAAAATGCAAGAATGGATTTACATAAGAATTTTGGTATTTGCTATTTTCATCATTCTCACACTGCCTCCCAGTTTCTGAGCATTCAGCCTCCAAGTATCTAGGCACACCCCTTATATTTTCCTGTTGCAGAACTCTGATGAGCAGGTTGAATAGAGTTGAAATTGAACGTCTTTTTCTGAGAAAGATTCCAAATGGAATTCAATGAAATTTTTGTTATTAACTCTACTCCTCATACCCACTTTGCTACCATGATTTGTTTGTGCCAAGATGCATGGCATTTATGCTATAACTATATTTTTCTAATTCCCTGAGTAGAGCTTTCCCTGTGCCTGCAGATTAAGCTGCAACCTAATTCAGTTTTCTGAGAAAATGCACGAATGATTTTCCATGAAACTGTAGGTATTTACTCTTTGCATCACTCCATTTCTCCCCCATCATCTGAGCATTCTACTTCCAGATTTTCTAGGCAAGTCCCTTATATATTTCTCTTGCAGATCTCTAACCTGCTGAAATTGAAGTTCCTCCTGAGAAAGGTTCACGAATGGATTTCAGGAAATTTAGGGTATTATCTCTACCTCTCATACCCAGTTTGCTCCGCATATTTGGTGGTGATGACATGCAAGGTGTTTCTATTATAACATTATTTATCTAATTCCCTGAGTTGAGCTTTCCCTATGTACCCAGAGTAAAGCTTCCAATAATACAGTTTTCTGAAAAAATGCAAGAATGAATTTCCATGAAACTTTGGGTTTTTTCTCTTTTCATCATTCCAACTCTGCCCCTACCCTCTCAGCATTCTACCTCCAAGTTTTGTAGGCAAGCCCCTTATGATAGCCTGTTGCAGTAATATAATGTGTAGGTTTTGTTCAGTTGAAATTGAAGTTAATTTTCTGAGAAAGTTTCAATAGTGGATTTCAATGAAACTTTGGGTATTATCTGTGCTTTGCATACCCACTTTGATCTCAATATTTGATGATACCAACATGCACTGTGATTCTGCTATAACAATACATTTCTAATTCCCTGGTTTGAGTTTTCCCTACAAACACAGGTAAAACTGCATCCTAATATAGTTTTTTTAGTAAATATACGAATGGATTCCTATGAAACTTTGGGTGATTTCTCTTGTCATCATTCCCATTCTGCTCCCAGGAAGTGAGCATTCTACATCCAAATTTCTAGGCAAGCACCTTATGTTTTCCTGCAACAGAACTGCAAGTTGCAGATTGTGTAGAACTGTAATTGAATTTCCATTTCCGAGAAAGTTTCATGAAAGGATGCAATGAATGTTTGGGTATTATCTCTCCTCTTCATACCCACTTTGCTCCCAAAACTTGGTTTTGCCAACATGCACGGTGCTTCTGCTATAAAAATATGATTCTAATTCCCTGAATTGTGCTTTCCTTATGCATGCAGAGTAAAGCTTCACCCTAATAGATTTTTCTGAGAAAATGCAAGAATGAATTTCCATGAAACTTTGGATGTTTTCTCTTTCCATCACTCCCCTTCTGCCCTCAATATCAGAACATTCTACCTGCAAGTTTTTAGGTAAGTCCCTTATGTTTTACTGTTGTAGAACTGTAACTTGCAGATTGAATAGAGATAAAATTGAAGTTCCTTTACTGAGAAAGTTTCACAAATGGATTTTCTTGAAACTTTAGGTATTGTTTCCTTTTCATCACCCACTGTCCCCAAAATCTGAGTATTCTACGTTCAAGTTTTCTAGAAAAACCCACTAAGTTTTCCTGTTGCAAGAGTGTAATGTGCAGGTTGAGTAGAGGTGAAATTGAAGTTCCTTTCTGAGAAAATTTCTCGAATTGATTTCAATGAAACTAGGAGTATTATCTCTCCTCTTCATACCCACTTTGCTTTCAAGATTTGGTAGTGCCAACATGCATGTTTGTGCTTTAACAATATGTTTTTAATTCCCTGAATTGAGCTTTCCCTATGCACGCAAATTAAAGTTGCACCTTAATAAATTTTTCTGAGAAAATTGCCCAAAGGGATTTCCATGAAATTTTGGGTATTTTCTCTTTTCATCATTCTCACTCTGCCCCCAACATCTGAACATTCTACCTACAAGTATTTTGACAAGCCCCAGATGAATTCCTTTTTCAGCTCTGTAACCTTCAGGTTGAATAGAGCTGAAATTGAAGTTCCTTTTCTGATAAAATTTCACCAATGTATTTCAATGAAACTTTGGGTATTATCTCTCCTCCTGTAACCCACTATGCTACCAGGATTTGGTTGTGTCTGCATGCACGATTCTTCTGCTAAAACAATATGCTTCAATTTCCCTGAATTGAGCTTTCACTATGCACGCAGAGTAATGCAGCAACCTAATAGAGTGTTCTGAGATAGTTGCACGAATGGATTTCTATGAAACTTTGGATATGTTCTCTTTTCATCATTCACACTCTGCCCCTAAATTCTGACCATTCTATCTCCAAGTTTTCTAGGCAAACCCCTTATGTTTTCCTGTTGCAGTACTGTAACGTGCAGGTTAAACAGAGTTGAAATTGAAGTTCTTTTCTTTTTTTTTTATTGTACACAAATGGGATACATGTTGTTTCTCTGTATGTACATGGAGTAAAGGCATACCATTTGTGTAATCATAAATTTACATAGAGCAATGTCTTTTGATACATTCTGTTATTTTTTCCCTTCCCCCCACTCCTCCCACCCCACTTTTCCCTCTATACAGTCCTTCTTTTCCCATTCTTGCCCCCCTCCCTAACCTATCTCTAAACCTAACACTAACCCCTCACATCCCCCATTATGTGTCATCATCCACTTATCAGCAAGATCATTCATCCTTGAATCCTTATCTCACTTAGCATGACATTCTCCAATTTCATTCATTTGCCTGCAAATGCCATAATTTTATCATTCTTTATGGCTGAGTAATATTCCATTGTATATATATATATATATATATATATATATATATATATATATATACCACAGTTTCTTTATCCATTCATCAGTTGAAGGACATTTAGGTAGGTCCACAATCTGGCTATTGTGAATTGAGAAGCTATGAACCTTGATGTGGCTGTATCTCTGTAGCATGCTGATTTTAAGTCCTTTGAGTATAGGCCAAGGAGTGGGATAGCTAGGTCAAATGGTGGTTCCATTCCAAGTTTTCTAAGTAATCTCCATAGTGCTTTCCAGAGGGGCTGCACTAATTTGCAGCCCCACCAGCAATGTATGAGTGCACCTTTCTCCCCACATCCTCGCCAACACCTGTCGTTGCTTGTATTCTTGATAATCACCATTCTAATTGGGGTGAGATGGAATCTTAGGGTGGTTTTGATTTGCATTTCTCTTATTACTAGAGATATTGAACATTTTTTCATATGTTTGTTGATTGCTTGTAGACCTTCTTCTGTGAAGTGTCTGCTCATTTCCTTAGCCCATTTGTCGATTGGGTTATTTGCATTCCTGGTGTAGTTTTTTGACTTCTTTATAGATTCTGGAGATTAGTGCTCTATCTGAAGCATGATTGGGAAAGATTTTCTCCCACTCTGTAGGCACTTTTTTTGCATTACTGATAGTTTCCTTTGCTGAGAGAAAGCTTTTTAGTTTGAGTCTATCCCAGTTATTGATTCTTGCTTTTATTTCTTGTGCTATGTGAGTCCTGTTGAGGAAGTCTGGTCCTAAGCCGACGTGTTGAAGATCTGGGCCTACTTTTTCTTCTATAATCTTCAGAGTCTCTGGTCTGATTCTGAGGTCCTTAATCCATTTTGAGTTTAGTTTTGTGCATGGTGAGAGATATGGGTTTAGTTTCACTCTGTTGCATATGGATTTCCAATTCTCCCAGCACCATTTGTTGAAGAGGCTATCTTTTCTCCATTGCATATTTTTGGCCCTTTTGTCTACTATGAAAAAATTGTATTTATTTGGGTTTGTGTACGTGTGCTCTATTCTGTACCATTGATCTACCTTTCCATGTTGGTACCAATACCATGCTGTTTTTGTTACTATTGTTTTGTAGTAGAGTTGAAGATCTGGTATTGCGATACCCTCTGCTTTGCACTTTCTGCTAAGGATTGCTTTAGCTATTCTGGGATACTTATTCTTCCAGATGAATTTCATAATTTCTTGCTCTAATTCTGTAAGGTACGTCATTGGGATTTTAATTGGAATGACATTGAATCTGTATAGCACTTTTGGTAGTATGGCCATTTTGACAACATTAATTATACCTATCCAAGAACATGGGAGATCTTTCCATCTTCTAAGGTTTTCTTTAATTTCTTTCTTTAGTGTTCTGTAGTTCTCATTGTAGAAGTCATTCATCTCTTTTGTGAGATTGATTCCCAAATATTTTACTTTTTTCAAGCTATTGTGAATGGGGTAGTTTTCCTAATTATTCTTTCCAAATATTCATCACTTATGTATAAAAATGCATTAGATTTATGTGCATTGATCTTATAACCCACAACTTTACTGAATTCACTTATGAGTTCTAAAAGTTTTCTGGTGGAATTTCCTGGTTACTCTAAGTATATAATCATATCATCTGCAAATAGGGATAGTTTGAGTTCTTCTTTTCCTATTCTTATCCCTTTAATTTCTTTGGTCTGTCTAATTGTTCTGGCTAGAGTTTCAAGGATGATATTGAATAGAAGTGGTGAAAGAGGGTATCCCTGCCTTGTTCCAGGTTTTAGGGTGAATGCTTTCAGTTTTTCTCCATTTACAATGATATTGGCCATGGGCTTAGCATAGATGACCTTTACAATGTTAAGGAATGTTCCCACTACCCCAATTTTTTCTAGTGTTTTGAACATGAAGGGGTGCTATATTTTATCAAATGCTTTTTCTGCATCTATTGTAATAATCATGTGATTCTTGACTTTAAGTCTATTGATATGGTGAATTACATTATTGATTTCCTGATGTTGAACCAACTTTGCACCCATGGGATGAAACGCACTTGATCATGGTGCACTCTTTTTAATATGCTTTTGTATGCGATTTGCTAAAATTTTGTTGAGAAAATTTGTGTCAATGTTAATTAAGGATATTGGTCTGAAATTTTCTTTCCTCGATGTGTCTCTGTCTGGTTTAGGTATCAGGGTGATATTGGCTTCATAGAATGAGTTTGGGAGGGTTCCCTCCTCTTCTATTTCTTGGAATACTTTGAGATGTATTGGAATGAGCTCTTCTTTAAAGGTTTTGTAGTACTCAGCTGAGAAGCCATCTGGTCCTGGACTTTTCTTTGTTGGTAGGCTTTTGATGACTTCTTCTATTTCATTACTTGAAATTGGTCTATTTAAATTATGTATGTCCTCCCCGTTCAGTTTAGGCAATTCATATGTCTCTAGAAACCTGTTGATGTCTTCGAAATTTTCTATTTTGTTGGAGTGTAGATTTTTAAAATAGCTACTAATTATGTTCTGTATTTCAATCATGTCTATTATGATATTTCCTTGTTCATTCCGAATTTTAGTGATTTAGGTTTTCTCTCATCTTCTCTTTGTAAGTGTGGCTAAAGTTTTATGAATTTTGTTTATTTTTTTGAAGAACCAACTATTTATTTTGTCAATTTTTTGTATTGTTTCTTTTGTTTCAATTTCGTTGATTTCAGCTCTGAGTTTAACAATTTCCTGTGTTGTACTACTTTTGGTGTTGGTCTGTTCTTTTTCTACGGCTTTGAGCTGTAGTGTTAGGTCATTTATTTGTTGAGTTTTACTTCTTTTATTGAATGCACTCCATGAATTAAATTTTCTTCTAAGTACTGCTTTCATAGTGTCCCAGAAATTTTGATATGATGTTTCCTTATTCTCATTTACCTCTAAGAATTTTTTAATTTCCTTCCTAATATCTTCTGTTATCCATTCATCATATAATAGCATATTGTTTAATCTCCAGGTGTTTGAGAATTTTCTGTTTTTTACTCTTTCTTTTATTTCTAATTTCAATCCATTATGGTCTGATAGAATACAAGTTAGTGTCTCTATCTTCTTGTATTTGCTAACATTAGCTTTGTGGCATAAAATATGGTCTAATTTAGAGAAGGATCCATGTGCTGCTGAGAAGAAAGAGTATTCGCTCTTGGTTGGATGGTATATTCTGTAAACATCCATTAAGTCTAAATTATTGATTGTGTTATTGAGATCTATTGATTCTTTGTTCAATTTTTGTTTGGAAGATCTGTCCAGTGGTGAGAGAGGTGTGTTAAAATCACCTAGTATTATTGTGTTATGGTCTATTTGGTTTCTGAAATTGAGAAGGATTTGCTTCACATACATGGATGAGCCACTGTTTGGGGCATAGTTTTTTTATGATTGTTCTATCTTGCTGATATATGCTTCCCTTAAGCATTATCAAATGTCATTCTTTATCCCTTCTGACTAAATTTGGCTTGAAGAACACATTATCTGAAATGAGGATGGATACCCCAGCTTTTGTGCTGAGTCCATGTGCATGGTATGTTTTTTTCCCATCCTTTCACCTTTAGTCTATGGGTATCACTTTCTATGAGGTGAGTCTCTTGAAGACAACATATTTTTGGATCTTTCTTTTTAATCCAATCTGCCAATCTATGTCTTTTGATTGATGAGTTCAGGCCATTAACATTCAGGGTTATTATTGAGATATGATTTTTATTCCCGGTTACTTGGTTCACCTATTTTTTTTGTTGTTTATTTATTTATTTATTTTTTGACATGACTTGGTTCCTCCTTTATTTAACAATTCCTTTAGGATAATTCCTCCCTTTGCAGATTTGCTTATTTGTTTTTCATCTCTTCCTCATGGAATATTTTGCTGAGAATGTTCTGTAATGCTAGCTTTCTTTTTGTAAATTCTTTTAGCTTTTGTTTATCATGGAAGGATTTTATTTCATTGTCAAATTTGAAGGTAAGTTTTGCTGGGTATAAGATTCTTGGTTGGCATCCATTTTCTTTCAGGGCTTGAAAAATGTCATTCCAGGCCCTTTTAGCTTTTAGGGTCTGGATTGAAAAATCTGCTGATATCCATATTGGTTTCCCCCGAATGTAATTTGGTACTTTTCTCTCACAGCCTTTAAAATTCTATCTTTATTTTGTATGTTAGGTATTTTCATAATAATATGCCTTGGTGTGGGTCTGTTATAATTTTGTGTATTTGGAGTCCTCTAAGCCTCTTGAACTTGATTTTCCATTTCATTCTTCAGATTTGGGAATTTTTCTGATATTATTTCATTGAATAGATTGTTCATTCCTTTGGTTTGTTTCTCTAAGCCTTCCTCAATCCCAATAATTCTCAAATTTGACCTTTTCGTGATATCCCATAGTTCTTGGAGATTCTGTTCATGATTTCTTACCATATTCTCTGTTTGTTCAGCTTTGTTTTCAAGGTTAAATATTTTGTCTTCAATATCTGAGGTTCTGTCTTCCAGGTGTTCTATCCTATTGGTTGTGCTTTCTATGAAGTTCTTAATTTGGTTTATTGTTTCCTTCATTTCAAGGATTTCTGTTTGGTTTTTTTCAATATCTCTAACTCTTTATTTAAATGATCTTTTGCTTCCTAATTGCTCTTTTAACTGTCGATTGGTGCAATCATTCAATGCCTGCATTTGCTCTTTCATCTCATTCAATGCCTGCATTTGCTCTTTCATCTCATCATTCAATGCCTGCATTTGCTCTTTCATCTCATCATTTGCTTCCCTGATCATTTTAATTATGTACATTCTGAATTCCCTTTCTGTCATTTCTTCTGCCATGCTGTCGTTGGATTTTATTGATGTAACATCTAGATTTGTTTGGGGCATTTTCTTCCCTTGTTTTCTCATATTGTTCAGGAATCAGTGGGTCATTAAGATATTGCAGATTTCCTCTATCAACTTATAATGTCCCTGAAGATTGCTAGTATATCCCCTCTTATCCTTCAGTAGCCTGAAGTCTTGGAGGAGGTTGATAATGCAGAGCTCCACGAAGAAGCTGCTTCTCTAGGGGTGGTGGCCTTCAGGTGGGGTATATTCCCTGCTAGTGGGCAGAAGTGCCTCCACTTGTTGACCAATGATCATCCAAAGGGGAACTAGGCTGCGGGCTGAGGCAAGGCCTGTTTGGGCCTGTGTCTCTCTTTTTACAGTCCTTGTGGTAGAACCTCACTCATCGGGGAAGACTCACCCAGTGGGGAGGTCTCCCTGGTCAGTTCCCCTTCTAGAGGTTCCCATCATACCACAACTACGACCTTGGCTGGGCAGCCTTCCTCTGCAACATTCCCACGGGCCTGGATCTACTTCCTGGGCCTGGAAGTCTCGCCCTTCACAGTCGAGTCTCCTTAGACTGCCCCTCCTCAGAGAAGCTGCCCGCAGTCCTGAAACCTTTGCTCCTTCCCTCAGCTTGTCTCTGTGTGGCTCTTCCACCAAGAAGTCGCATAGGTCCTGGGACCGTGCTCTGCACCTAATCACCTGGCTATGCAGCCCCTCCTCTGAGCCGCCACCTGGAGCCCTGTACAGGCTCCGAATCCCAGCAACCTGCCGCATACCTCTTCCTCCAGGCAGCCACCCAGTGTTCCGGTGTGGTCGCTAGGAGTCCAAGCAACTCACTGTGCACCTCCTCCTCCCGACAGCTGCCCATAGCCCTGGTGCAGTCACTCCGAGTCCAAGTGACCTGCCGTGATTCTCCTCCTCCTCTGGGCAGCCCCCCAGTTGTTCAGGAGCGGTTGCTCTGAGTCCAAGCGACCCACTGCATGCCTCCTCTTCTGGACAGCCGCCCAGATCTCTAGTGCGGCCGCTCCAAGACCAAGCAACCCGCCATGCTCCTCCTCCTCCTCCGGGCAGCCCCCTGGTGTTCAGGAGCAGTTGCTGAGTCCAAACAGCTCGCCGGGCAGCTCCTCCTCTGGGCAGCCTCCCGTAGCCCTGATGCAGTCACTCCAAGTCCAAGTGACCCGCCGCACCTTCCTCCTCCTCCGGGAATCCCCCAGTATTCAGGAGTGGTTGCTCTGAGTCCAAACAACTTGCCACACAGCTCCTCCTCTGGGCAGCGACCCGGAGCCCCAGTGGGTTGCTCCAAGTCCCAGCATCGAGCTGACCGGCCTCCTCTCCAATGCTCTCAGTTGTCCGAGTTCACTGCTCCATTGGGGGGAGGGGCGTCTCGCTGGGCAGCTCTACTTCATAAAGTTCCCTGTGTTCTGGGACTACCGCCCCCTCCGGGATGCCTCCCGAATGGGAGAGACTCACCCGGCAGCTTTGAGTTGGTCCCAAGTCTCTCAATATCTCCTCTTCTTGAATCCTGAGTCCTGGAGCAACATGGAATACAGCCACCCTCTAATCTGCCATCTTGAAAACCCCCCTGAAGTTCCTTTTCTGAGAAAGTTTCACGAATGTAACTTTCACAGTGAAACTTTGGGTATTATCTCTCCTCCTCATTCCCACTTTGCTCCTAAGATTTGGTGCTGCCAACATTCATGGTGCTTCTGCTATAACAATATGTTTCTAATTCCCTGAATTGAGGTTTCCTCATACATGCAGTGTAAAACTGCAACCTAATACAATTTTCTGAGAAAGTTGCACGAATGGATTTCCACTAAACTTTGGGTGTTTTCCCTTTTCATCATTCCCACTCTTCCCCCAATATCGAAGCATTCTACTTCCAAGATTTCCAGGCAAGCCCCTAATGTTTTCTTGCTGCAGCACTGCCATTTGTAGGTTGGATAGAGCTCAAATTGAATTTCCTTTTTTGCAAAAGTTTCACGAGTGGATTTCAATGCCACCCTGCAGTTTTCTCTTCCTGTCACTCACACTTTTCTCCCTTAGGTTAGTGTTCCCTTCTTGCAGTGTTCACTGCCAGCATAATAAATTCACATATTCCTCAACTTTTTTTTTATAAGTGATCAAAGAAAAGATGCATTCAATGTGAACATTTTATTTTTCACGAATGGATTTCATTGAAACCCTGGGAACTTGCTCTGTTATTCAAGACGACTTTTCTCACAAAATTTGTTTTTCCTTTTTTGCAGAGTGCAGTGGCTAGCAAAATAAATCCACAAATTCCCCTCTGTGCTTTCTGAAAGCCAATGGACAAGAACTGCTTTCAAAGTGATCATTTTTAAACAATTTCATGAATGTATTTCAATCACACCATTGGTATTTGCTCTAGCCATCATTCCTACTTTTCTCATAAATTTGGTGTTCCTATCTTTCAGAGTTCATTGGTTACCACAATGAATTCACAAATTAACTGACTGTGCTTTCTATATTCAGTCGGAGAAGAGCTGCACTCAAGATGAACGTTTTTAAATGGTTTCATTAATGAATTTCAATGAATCCTTGGGTATTTTCTGTAGGCATCATTTCTAGTTTTCTTCCAAGTTTGGTGTTCCTATGTTGCAGGGTTTCCCTGCACACTAAATTCACAAAATATTCAACTGTTTTTTCTATAAGCAAACGGAGAAAAGCTGCACACAATGTGAACCTTTTTAAGCAGTTTCACCCAGGATTTCAATGACACCCTGGGTATTTGCTCTGAGCATCATTCATTCTTTTCTCACAAAATTTGGTGTTCTCCTCTTGCAAGGTTCACCGGCAACCACAGTATATTTAGAAATCCACCCACCTGTGATTTCTATTAGCTGGCAGAGAATGCTGCACTCAATGTGAATGTTTTTAAACAGTTTCACGGATGGATTTCAATGACACCATGAGTATTTCCTCTTCCCATAATTCCTACTCTTCTCCCAAAATTTGGTTTTCCTATCTTTCTGGGTCCACTGGCTAGCAGAGTAAATTCACAATTACTCAACTGTGCTTTCTATATGGAGGGGAAGTATAGCTGCAATGAAAGTAAATGTTTTCAAATGGTGTCACAAATGGATTTCAGTGACACTGGATATTTTCTGTACCCATCATTCCTACTTTTCTCTCAAACTTTGGTGTTACTATCTTGCAGGGTTCACACTGGCTAGGACAGTAAATTCATGAATTCCACAACGGTGCTTTATATATGGAGGTGAAGAATAGCTGCACTTAATTGAATGTTTTTAAAAAAGTTTCATAAATAAAATTTGAAGAATCTTTGCACATTTTCTTTACTTGTCACACCCACATTTATTTCAAAGTTTGGTGTTCCTATCTTGTAGGTTTCACTTGCTAGCACAGTAAGTTAATAAATTCCTGAACTCTGCTTTCCTCAGCAGGTGCAGAACAGCTGAACAGTGTTTGTCATGAAATAATTCCAAATACGGATTTCTATGAAACTTCTGATATTTTTCCTTCTCATCATTCCCACTCTGCTCCCAATATTTGTTGATTCTAACCCCAAGTTTGGTGTGCAAGAACACTATATTTACCTGTTGCAGAACTGTAATATGTATGTTTAAAATAGCTGCAATTTAAGTATCTTTTCTGAGAAAGTTTCACAAATGGATTTCAATGAAACTTTGGGTATTTTCTCTTCTCATCTTTCCCACTCTGCTCCCAAAGTTTGTTGATTCTGCCTCCACTTGTGCTGTGGAAGCACACTATACTTTTTTGTTGTTGTTGCAGAACCATAAGTCATATTGAAAATAGCTGAAATTTAGGTACATTTTCCGAGAATGTTTCAAGAACATATTACAAAGAGTCTTTGGTTATTTTCTCTGCTCATCATACGCACTTTTCTCCCACTATTTGGTGATCCAACCTTGAATAGTTCTCTTGCTAGCACAATAGTTTTCCATATTCCTGAATGGAGCTCTTTAAGTGCAAGTGGAGATAACAAGCAATTTAGATGAATTTTCTGATAATGTTTCACAAACTAATGCATGTCTTACTATAGGCCCTTGTGATGATTCCAAGGTTCCTTTTACTAGTTCCCATAGGATACAGACTACAGGACAGTGTCACAGACACTGGCTACAAAATAGTCAAATAAGTGAAATTGATGGTTGAAAAAAATGCCTAATGATGGCAAAAGAGCACATTTTCAGTAGCATATTACCATTTTTGAACATGCATCACCATGGAACAGAGGAATGGGACACAGATTCAAAGCTGAATATTCAAAAAGTGAAGAGGAAAGGACATTTTGGGTCACTCAATGCAGAAAGGTGCTGGAGATGAAAATCATCATCAGTGAAGGGACACTAAAAGAAATTGTCATTGTAATAATCTCCCCCCCCCAAAAAAAAAAAAAACTCCAGGACTGTTCCTCTGCTTCATAATATCTAAAAAAACAGTAAAAAGAATTGTGAGATCATTTGTAAGTAATGATAATTACTGACAATTGTTCATCTTGTGAAGGACCTCAATGTTCTTGCAAATTCCTGGCTCTTTCCTGTTTCTTGCAAGGGACAATTGATTACACATATGCAGGTTTTGCTTATCTGGCATAAGACCTATGAGGACAGGTTTCCTTACACCAGAGCATCTGCACCAAAGCCCTTAAATTTAAATAAGTACACTTTTGGAAATGCAGGGTTGAAATATGGCTCTCAAAATAGAGTGCACCACATCATCAGAAATTGACACAAAAGCATCTCTGCTAAAATACAAAAATGAAGACAAAATATGGGGGAAATCTGAATTTCATCAATAGAAAATTTTAAAGAATACCTAAAGTTGTGAAAGGACATACTAAGCAGGAAAAGCACATAGTAAAACATTTCCAAAATTCAAAATTCTTTTCTTTTGCTTGTAATTGCTTACATCCACAACAAATATGCCGCATGCATATCACTGATTTCATTCTTTCAATGTTAGTTCTTTCAACTGGAGATCCTTATGTCATTTTTTTACCTTACAAAGAACAATCAAATTATTTCCACAACCATTCTAAAGATGAGGACACCACAACTTTCACCCAGTTCTACTATCTTAAAAACATCCATCAAAATTAACAATTTCTAAAAAATGCTTCATTAGTATTGAGACTCTACCTCAAATTATTTGAGGAAACCAGGTTTTATATACACACTGTGTCTGCTAAATATCAGCAGAATATAAGATATATATTCAGTCCCAAAGCATACAATTTTTGATGATAGAATAATTATGCCAATGCAAAGCACAACACACTGAGAAAATGGAGCAACAAGAGCAGATCTATGTTGTCTTCACCTCTTGGTTTTCCAGTTGACATTGAGATTAACTTGGAAAATGCCCAGCTGTAGAAGTCTCCCTCATTTGCATGGAGAATGTCTATGTAAAAATGTAGTCTACTATCTCAAAAAGACTACTGCAGTTCACATGTTGAATTTCATGCCATTAAAATGTGGTGAGGAATTTATTCTTCAAGAACTTGTTGATTAAATACTGCAGAAAGTGTTCATGAGAATAATATACCCACAGTTTTCTCATCTATAGTAATACCTACTCTTAGAAAATCCAGGTCGCTGGGGAAACACTGCTGACTACCACCACAGCCCCATCCCAGAATCTCTCTTAGGAATGAGCTTCCACTTAAAACTTGGACTTTTCAAACCCTGTTCTATACCCTTGTTTTAACACAGGAGAAAATCTTTAGAAATTGGAGGGTTGGCATTTACTGCAGAGTCTTTGTAAGGTAGGTGACTGGATCCTGTTCTGGTATAACTCTGTGAAATGATTTGCAGGAAACTGTCCCAAGGCAAAGTCAAACAATTTCTAACAAATTTTAATTGCAATTTTCAGAACAATGTTGCACAAAATCTTAGTTGCATATCAAGACTCACAATCCCTGGGGTATTATCAGAGAAAGATTTAACCCTATATAAGGAGGAAAACGATTGTAGGTGAACACTGAGCAGATAATTATCCCTGTAATCCATCATGTCCTAGAATATGAGGCGAGGCAGGCACATGTGGGAAACAGTATGTGCTCATGTCATTATTATAAAAGGGATTTTTGGAATCATTTACACCTGAACCCAAGCCTTTACAATCACCCGTGTATTCATTCCTTTCTGACTTTTTCTATTTCTCCCAGACTTTTTCTTTGAGACATTCTAACCACTAGATATCTGGTAAAATGTACAACCCAGTGGAAGTGCAGGATCTTGTTGGTATAGGGGAGGCAGAGTAAGGGGTTTCTCAAGGGCAAAGCCACTTTCCCCAAATTAGGGAATGCCTAAGCAACTTAGCCAGACACTGTCTGCAAATCTAAACAGAAAAAGGGAAGAGGTGATGGATCACAGCATCAGTGATCCCAGACACAATATTTACTGGCAGAAAAAAAAAAGAAAAACTAAGATAAACCTCATCCAATTTTCAACCATCCAGTATTTATGTTTGCAGCCATTCCTCTCAAGAATCATTACAGTGTGATGAGTTGCATAAAATCATACCCACTGAACTCTCATTCACTTATTTCCATTCAAATTCCTTCTACTCTGCTATGATCCTTCTCAAAGAAGGGCCTAACTTGGTTATCAGTGCTCTTGGATAGGTAGAGCAAAAGACACAAGAGCTGTAATATTCAAAATGGAAGGGGTTGGCATCTGGCATATTGGGTTTGAAGGGCTCACAGGTTCAAGGATCCTGCACTGGAATGCACTTGGTTTCTCTCCCCAGGATTTGTGTCTGGTCTGAGCACAACATGGTTTTCCATAAGTGTCTTCCATGAGATCCTTGATGTCCTGCAGGTACCTCCTGATGTCACAGAAAAGTGACATGAGAGCGCAATGACATGACGGTTACCATGGCAAAAATGATCCTAGTCCTGGCTGCCTAAGATCAAGATTCTAAGCAAGCACCATTGAGCTGTGATTGTAAGAGGGAACAGGAAGGGAGCTAGCCCCAGGGGACAACTCTTTTCAAGACATTTGATCCTAACATTGAAGCCAGAATTAAGGACAGGTAGTTAGTGTAGAAATAGGGAATCGGGTCAATTCGAGGAAATGAAGCCATGAAGCCATCTGCCTTTGGATGTTGGAGACTGCCCCTGGAAGAATGGAATATCAAGGATCTCCGGAGGAGCCCATTGATTACCAAATTTACCTGCCTTTATCAAGGACTGCAAGCAAGGAGATGCTAATTAATGCCCCCTGGCCCTTATCTGCCTGAATCACCTTGGCCCTCCCCCTGCCCATGGCTTCTCACTTAATGCAAAACCAGGCCTAGTCACGAAGGCAGGAAGGAGAGATAAGGGGGGAGAGAACTGGAGAACAAAAGAGACTTTAACCTATAAAAGATGTAGGGTGCCCTCACTTCTTGGGACTTTAGAACATCAGCCATGGCCCCCTTCTCCCTGCCGGGAGAAGTCTGTATTATTCCCTTTAAATAAACCTGCTTAATATGCTTGCCTTGGCTGCTTCTCTAGTGCTTAATCTTCAACATTAGAAGAAGCAGAACTCGTCACCAGTAAATGGCGGTATCAGATTTGGAGGTCCCACCGAGATTTACGCCAAGGTAAGTAAGCTTCTCTCTCCACACACCCCACATCTGTTTGAGGTGCATCTTTCTTTCTGTCTCTTTATTTTTGGAGGGCAAAATGGGCACCCGTCGGCTACTTAAATGCAGTTAGTGCAGCCGCCATCCTTAAGACTCGGGTGAGAGGTTTCCCGGCCCAGGCAAGTTTCCAATCCCCTGCTCTGCAGGCATGTTGGGGCTCTGCTGAAGCCGTTTCCTACTTTTCTGTCCAGGCCCGGAGCGCAATTGCCGCCAGTACACAGTGTCCCTAGTCCTGATCTGCCCAGGATGCGTGGAGGTGGAGGAAGGGTTGGAGCAACTGCGGGGTTCTCGGCCCGGGCTACTCTTGGGTGGACCCCAAAGGTTCCTTCTCCAGACTCCCCCTCCCGACAGCCCTGAGGGGTATCCAGGGTGATCAGTAGACAATGGCACTGAGGGAAAGCGCCAATTACCTTTGCCTCCGTATGGGCCATACAGTGCACAACACTCCCACACATCCACTCCCTCCTGGATGCTCCCCTTCCCTTGCTGGTCAGACATTAGGAATTCAGACTGTAGAATTAAGGCCTGGGATGATTAGTATGGAAAGGCCCAGGTTCCCTTTGTTCGCATAGTTAGCCTTCACTAGTCTAGACATCTAGAGTCTCCCCATTACTGTTCCCATGCTTAAATGTGCTCATGGTGTTCTCTTTAAGCTGCAAGAGGGAGGCATTTAAAAACCCCTCCCATGAGACCCTCCAAGCAAAGGGCGTTATACGCCTAACAACCAATAGATGTCCCCTCACCCTCCGGAGATTCCTTTCGTCTACAGGGCAAGAAGATAGGTAAAAGGCACACTTTTTACTTTTGTCATCGCTTTTCATAATTAGGAATTTATAGTGGCAGGGAGGAAAGCAGTAATGCCCTTAAGTCTGAATCCTCCCAGGGTCTCTAGCACAGGGCAAACAGGGACCCTAGCACTTTGCCGAAGAAGGCCAGAAATAACTTTGGCAAAGCCAGGTGGTGAGAGACGGGTTTTTCTGGACCGTGAGGAAGCTCAGTTAGGGAGACGTCCCTAATACTTCTAACTCAGAAGGGAGCTTCTCTCTCAACAGTATTGCCAGGTTCACCACTAGCCTGCATACTGCTAAATTGCAAATGATCAAGAAAAGTGCCTTTCATATGTTACCATGCTTGACAGCAATAATCTCTACCATGAGAGGAAAAAGTCTTGAGGAATCGCCCACTAAGGGAGGAAAATTGAGGGAACCCTCCCAACTTAAGATAGACAAAAATTTAAGGAGGCTTTTGGAGGATCCTAATAAATATTGAGATGTTTCAAAACTTATGCCAGGTATTTGACCTCACCTGGAAAATTATGCTATTAACCATCTAGAGCACAAGCACTTCCCAGAAACCATCCAATAATGAGTAGGATGCGTAAAAAAACTATTATGCAGCCTTCAGGAAAGTCCTGCTATTTTCATGGAGAGACTTAGGAAAGCAATAAGAAAGCACACCACTCTGAATCCTGAATCCATAAAGGGCCACCTACTTTTAAAGTATAAATTTATCATTTAGTCAGCCCCAAATATTTAGAGGAAATTTCAAAATTGGCACGTGGCCCTGATCAATCCTCAGATGATCTTCTCCAACTTGCATCTTCCATTTTTAATAGACATCAAAGGAAAGAAAAGGGAACATATAGGCAAGAAAAAGGACTTATTAAAGATCATTCAAACTGATAGAAACTTTTAATGCCTTGCAATAGCCCATGCAATTTGCCCATTTAGGAGTTAAAAAGAAAACTGCCTAGTCCAAGACCTTAGAATAATGAAGCAGTAATTTCCCCCACAGTGTAGTTCTTAATTCACACACTTTTATCTTGGATTCCAACTGCGGCTTGGTTTACTAAGTTAGATTTAAAAGATGGTTTTTCCTGTTTATGCTAGACTCTGAATAACAATTTGTTTGCCTTTGAGGAACCAAATACTGTATCTCAACTAACCTAGACAGTATTGCCTCAGGATTTAGATGGCCCTCATCTGTTCCGGACAAACCTTAGCTAAGGACTTAACAAAATTCAGAGATAAAACATTCTGTGATTGTTCTCCAGTAAGTAAAGTACATACTTTATGTGCCTCCACCCAGGAGGAATATCAAAAGGCCATTGCAGAACTCCTAAACTTCTTAGCTAATAGGAATTATAAGATCTCAAAAAAATAAAGCTTAATTATGTCATCAACAGGTTCAACTACAGGAAATAGCCACCATAGGACAATATTCTGCCCCAGGAAGGGGCCTTACTTCAAGCTCCTGTCCTCAGCTTACCTATGAAGCAAAATTTAACCTCTTTGTCACAAAAGGGGAAAATAAATCCTGGATAGGCAGCCATAGGCAACTCAATAACCAATGGCATATCTCAGTGAGGAACTTAGCAAAGTAGCTTCATTCTCAAAAGAAATGGAAAATAAGGTCTCATAATTTTCTTTGACATCCAACCTGTCCTAATGAAATGACTAAAATACCCTAGGCACAAAGTTTCTGTTAAAACCTGTTAGGTCCTTCCAGATCTCAGTCAAGGTTTACATTGAAATGTAAATAGGAAGCCTAAAGGCTCAGTAGGAGACCGGTCTCAAGCCCAAGAAAAAAAAGGTAAAAAAGAGCCTTACTTAAACTCCAGCAAAAGTAAATTTTATGGTGCCTTACTAAAGTAATTAACGGCCGTATCATTTTTCCAGGACTCTTGTTTATTTTTAATTCTATATATTTTTTGAGCTCATGATTTTTTTGATAAGTTCTATTTTTTTATTCAACTACAGCTTTTGAACATCTGTTACATTGCAATGGAGATTCACCTATAAAGTTACAAGGCCTTTGATTTTGTGTTATTTGTATGTCGTGCTGTCTGGTGTTGTCTGTATCAAAACTGAGCACTCCTAAAATTAAAATTTAAAAATGGATCCAAATACTTTTAATTCACATGATTTAAAGATTCAATTCAAATTGGGTAAACTAATGAAAGTAAAATGTCTTTGAAAATAACTCACAAGTCTCTAGGTGGTCAAGCTAATAAAATATTGATGTTAATAAAATGTCTAATATCAATTGTTTCTAGGACTTTTCTTCAACAGGAAAGAGACAGCAAATACTGTTCAGGACACTTGCCTGCTTTCTTGGTTTTTACAGAATAAGTGAATTAGAGTTAACATGTATGGGTTTACTCAAATGTGTTTGTAGAGACATCTGATTAATTTGCAAAGTTAAAATGCTAATTGTTAAATAACATCAAGTACTCTTAACTCCTTAAATTCCATGGGGTATCATACTTAAACATTATTGGTGTTTTCATAGGTTGGTAAATAAAAGGGTTTAAACTTGCTTTGTGTCATCACTAAACTAAAAACAAGGTTACTAAGAGTTATGTCCTAACAAGTGCAATTCTATATACAAAGGGTCCCAAAAGTTTCAACTGTGTTTCAATTAGAGTACTATAAACAACAAAATATTTAATCTTATTAAAATAGAGCAATTTATCTAAATTCAGAAATTTCATAAGAGTTGTTTCAGAATGTGAACAAAAAGGGGTCAACAAATAGGAAAGAGAAAATAAAAGGTTCTGGGTATGGAAATATATTTAGTAAAAGGGAAAAGGAAATGTTTCTGTGTAAGAAAGTGATTGTGTGATGAAATACATGAGGGTCTAAGTAAGTGCTAAGAAAGTCTGTGTATGTAAAGGGCAAGTTTCAACAAGTTTGCGTGTAACTAAGTTGGTTGTATGTATGTGAGACAGCTAAAGCTATTTAAGGTTTTTCCTAAGGTGAAATACTAATGTTCTGATATAAACCAAAGTTTAATCTATATGGTAAAATAACAAGGATTTCTTAGAAACACTAATTTACTCTTAACTTTGTGTCTATTAAGTTTTATTCTTTAGAACAATTAGTCTTAAAAATTTTGGTGTATACAATTATGGTTAAACAACTGTTAGAGTATTGTACTATGTTACAGAGTCTACATTTTTCTTTAAAAACTAAATTTGGTAAGATAAAAGTGTCAAGGTAATTGTGAAATGGTTTCTAGTTGTATATTAAATGTGTTCATATTTTTCAGGTATACAAGTTTTAAAGCAGGGAATTTATCAAGCTGCTATTCTCCAGGTTAAACTTGTCTGTAATGGTAATTTTAAGCTTATAAAGAGTAAATTTTATTGGGGATTAATTTCTATCATTTAATGTTCTATTATAGGACCTGTTATCAATAGGGTATATGTAAAATTGGTTACTTTTTACACTGAGAAAAAGAATTTCAAATGTAAATGTATTTATAAAAGTTAGAGCCTGACTTGTTTAAAGGTTAATATTCTGAAACATGAAAACATTTTGCCACTTTGACATATGAAAGGAAAGTTGAAAGCTCTCTCAGCCTTTCTTTGATTCATGTTTTACATACAATGTTAAATTGTGTTAATTATAAAGTTTATATAGACTGAGGAAACAGTATATGTAGACTACTTCATGATATTTAAGGAGGAAGCAAAGATCAACATCAGAATTAGAACACTTAAGATCTGTAAAGAGCCACGCCTTACCTGAGATAAGGCTCTGCCTCCAACCTTACTGCATGTTAGAGTGACTCCAGCTTATTTATTTGTTAGTCAGACTTCAGCTTATTTAAAGTTATAGTCAAAAGATTGGTTTTTGTTGTAAAATTACTATGATCTCAAATAGGGAATATAATGTGGTTCTCAGTCAAAATTCAAGATAGCTATTATACAAGCTGAATATATTTTTACTCTTGCTAATTTCATTTTGTAAAATTGTTACCTGTTAATGTTTTGCAGAAGTAGGTGCTTCAAGAACACGCAACCTAGGTAACTTGTGATAATAAGCATTCACCTAACAGATAGTGATAACTTCCAGAACTAATGCAGACTCCAGTTAGATAAAAGGGTAAATAACTGTAAAGTTATGGACATTGAAGTTAAGGCCCAGTACTCTTACTTTATGACTGGTGAGACTGGCTTGCTGGATGATTAAGATCAAACTTAGAGATTGGAATTAAATACAGAAGGCAAGATAGACCAGTATTTGGATCTTTTGCTCTCAGTCAGCCTGAACCCAGGGAATAAGAGGACTTCTCTAAGGAGTGCTGCAACTCTGGGTCACACAACCTCCTGATCAAGGAGATTGTTGAGACTAGAGGATGAAAAATCACTCAGTGCATCTGCTGCAAAGGAGGGTCATGGAAAAAGGGAGACATCCCTTTATGCTTCCAAAGGAAGTCACCTCATCAAGGAGACCCTACCTAACCAATAGCACTGGTGGAGCTAAGAAGCTGCTCTTAAGTTCTCTACAAGTGGCCCCTGTGGGAACTCAGCTGACTCTTTAACAAGACAGGAACCAGGTCAATTTGACCAGCTTGATCTTAGACACCCAGCAAAACAGTTAAAACCAAAATATAGCCATTCTTGGGCATTTAAAAGAAATAATAGTTAAATGTAACTTAAGATGTACACTTGTATTAGCCCACTAGAATAGAGACTGGAAGCTACAAATAAAAGATCCTTCAGCAAATGTGCCTGAAAACTCTCAAGAGAAACTGTCAGAGTCAGAAGTTTTTAGTCAGTTTAAGGCCTGCAGACCTTCCTAAGCTACACAGGTAGATTTAATCTATGTTTGCTCGTATGATTATCTAGCCCTAAGTAACAGAAGTATAGAGCTCTCTACTAAACACAGGTTATACCAATAAAGGGATATTTTACAAAAATCAGATGACATTAAGTAGCTTAACTATATTTTTTGGGACATTTATGACATTAAGAGTTAAATGTTGTGTTTACATTCCTGATAACCTGGACAATGTTAAAGTTCCCAAATAAAGGCCTTGTCCTTTCCAGCCTTTGCTAGGCCTAGTTATGGGAACAATTTCTCAGTTCTTCCACCTCCTGGTGAGAGATTGACTTCTGTCATTTTCATGATACTCAGTGGCATGTTCCAGATGCTGCAACATTTACTTTGTACTAATCTCATTTCAGTACTCATGTCTTTTTGTTCTTCTATCATAGAAGCACCCACCCCCAGATGATTTTACAACCTGCTCTTCCCCAACCAGACTTCTACCTTGGACCCCTCGATTGACCCGATTTTTAAAAAAGGAACTCCAAACTGCTTTGCCCCTCGCTGCCCCCTTTCAGCTTCGAAGCAGCCAGAATGACCGACGCCCCCTTTTCCTTAAAGCAGTTAGGAGTTCCTATAGCTAAAGGGGGGAATGAAGCCAGAATTAAGGACAGGTAGTTAGTGTAGAAATAGGGAATCGGGCCAATTCGAGGAAATGAAGCCATGAAGCCGTCTGCCTTTGGAAGTTGGAGACTGCCCCTGGAAGAATGGAATATCAAGGATCTCCGGAGGAGCCCATTGATTACCAAATTTACCTGCCTTTATCAAGGACTGCAAGCAAGGAGATGCTAATTAATGCCCCCTGGCCCTTATCTGCCTGAATCACCTTGGCCCTCCCCCTGCCCATGGCTTCTCACTTAATGCAAAACCAGGCCTAGTCACGAAGGCAGGAAGGAGAGATAAGGGGGGAGAGAACTGGAGAACAAAAGAGACTTTAACCTATAAAAGATGTAGGGTGCCCTCACTTCTTGGGACTTTAGAACATCAGCCATGGCCCCCTTCTCCCTGCCGGGAGAAGTCTGTATTATTCCCTTTAAATAAACCTGCTTAATATGCTTGCCTTGGCTGCTTCTCTAGTGCTTAATCTTCAACATTAGAAGAAGCAGAACTCGTCACCGGTAAACGGCGGTATCAACATCCTGACCCAGGAGCAGAGAACACAGGGTGTGTTCTGGGCACAGTTCCGAGGGCTTTTGATTAACCAGCTCCATCGAAGAGAAGAGACGCCCCCCGAAGACCAACAGCCCACAGTATTCTCCAGGACCGCTAGTTGACAATGTCTTTGTTTGACCAAACCCAGTCATCCTGGACACCTGGCCACCCTGATCCTGCTGCAAGCAATTATTCCTCAACAGTTCTAGTGAACCTTGGAGGGACAGAGGGGTGTGGGAGGGCACATGGTTGACCCAGCTTGCCACATTTCCCAGTGACATTGCCCTCCAAACTCACTCCTGCAGGTCTAGCCTCATCTGAGATTTTGCAAAGTCAGGAATCTAGCCTATGGCTCTACCAGCCAAACAGGATGTTGGCTCTTGACTGTTCAGGTCACAAGAGCAGACAGCACAGCTCCGTGGGTTTGGTAATAATTGAACTGGGAAACATCACATCAACTCTGGTGGAGTTCACCACCTTTCCTGGTATCCCCAAACAGAAGAGAGCTGGAAACTGGGAATTTGATTTCTAAGTGGAAGTGGGTGGATGCTGTGATTTCTAATGAGGAGAGGAAGAGTCAATCACTTCATATGTGGGATGGAGGCCAGGAAAGAGGTAGCAAGCTAGGAGAGATGTTATGTGGTCACTCCACTTGCCAAGCCCAACCTCATTTGCTGCTGCCTTACCACTAGAGTGAACTCAGAAATTCTCTTGATATTGTAGCCAGAATTGGGGACAGGAAGTTAGCGTAGAAATAGGGGATCCGGTCAAATGGAGGAAACAAAGGCCATGAAAGCCATCTGCCTCTGGAAGTTGGAGACTGCCCTGGGAGAATGGAATGTCAAGGATCTCAGGAATCCATTGATTACCAAATTTACCTGCTCTTATCAAGGACTGCAGACAAGGAGTTGCTAATTGATGCCCTCAGGCCCTTTACCTGACTGAATCACTTTGTTACTCCCCCTTACCATTGGATTCTTACTTTATGCATTTCACCTGCAAAACCAGGTCTAGTCACATAGGGAGGAAGGAGAGATAAGGGGGGAGAGAACTGGAGAACAAGAGAACTTAACAGATAAAAGCTGTAGGGTGCACTCACTTCTTGGAATTCTAGAGCATCAGCCATGGCCCCCTTCTCCCTCCCAGGAGAATTCTGTATTATTACCTTTAAATAAAACCTGCTTAATTGCTTGCCTTGGCATGCTTCTCTAGTGCTCAGACTTCAACATTAGCGGGAGAAGAACTTGTCACCAGTAAATGGTAGTGACAATATGAGTTTCCCAGGGGCACTTCAGCTCACTTTTAGATGAAGAAATATCTGGCCAATCCGTCTTCACATAAGGGCTCATCCTTTTGATCTGATTAATGCCTGTCTGGCTATAGGCCCTCTGTCACAATACCAAGGTTCCTTTTCCCATCCCTTGCACAACAATGCTCCAAATAAGTGGAATTAATGGATGAAAAAAGTGCCTGATGGTGGGAAGAATACAGTTTACAATGACATAGTTCCATTTTTGAACGTGCATCATACTGGAAGAGAGAAATGGGACACAAGTTCCAAGCTGAGAATTCAAAGAGGCTTCCCTTGAGGACATTTTTGGGTCACTCAATGCATCAAGGTGTTGGAGATGAAAATCATCATCAGTGAAGAGAAATTGGTCTTGTTAAATTGTTAAATGTCCCAAAAAATTTCAGGACACTTCTTCAGCTTCATCCTACCTACAAATACAGTAAGAAGTGATGGTGAGATCATTTGTAAGCAACAATAATTAGTGACAATAGTTCAACCTGCAAAGAACAACAATGCCCTTGAAAATTTCTGTCTGTTCCTGTGACTTGCAAGGGACAACTGATTACACATATGCAGATTTTGCTTTTCTGGCATATGACCTATGAGGAATTTGAACAAGTAGAAATGTGGTAATGCAGCACTAGCTGAGCTATGGCTCTCGAAATAGAGTGCACCACATCATCAGAAATTTAAACAAAAGCATGTCAGCTAAAATCCAAAAATGAAGACACAAAATAAGTATAACCTGAATTTCATTGACAGAAAATTTTAAAGAATACCTAAAGTTGTGATAGGACATACTGAGCAGGAAAAGCAGAAGTTTTTTCCAAAACACAAAACCTTTTTTTTCTTGTAATTGCTTATATCCACCACAAACATGCCACATACCTAAAGTGACAGATTTCATTCTTTCAATGTCAGTTCTTCCAAATAGGGGTTCTTGTGTCATTCGTTACCCTACAAAGCACAATCAAATTATTCCTGTTAGGTCAGAATTTAGGCGACTGTAGAGGGCAGACAAAAGCCAGCCTGCCAAAGGTGACCATCAAGTGGGTTAGAAAATTCCACTGACCCTTCACATCCACCTGTCACTCAGCAGGATCCCCCTCCCATCCCAGCCCATAAAAAACCTAGGGATCCAGGAACACGTGGGATTTTCTCCACGTCCCTAATTGAGCTGTACCCCGGGGGTCTGGGAATTTCGCCCGAGAGCCAAATTCCAATAAAGCTTGCTCTGACCACTTTCTGTCTGATTTTATTTGGCTGCTAACCGTGACCACCAAGTCCACTGAGTTTGCATTTGGTGCCAAAACCCAGGAGGGTTTTTTTTTTTCAGACTCCTCCACCTTGGGGTTGAGACCCACCCTCTTCTCAGAAGAACCAGGAGATTCCGTTCTACCCCACTCAGCTCTGCTCCATTCTGCTCCATCCTGCTTCTCTTTACCTGGCATCAAAGTGAAGTAAGTTCCCTAGGGTTTTTCCCCATTCGCTGTTCCATTTTATACCCTCTATTCCACAGGAGGTCTGTCTGTGGGCACCCCACAGACTCCGCCACTGTTCTGCTTGGGCTCTAGTTTTTGTGAAGATGTTCCAGCCTCCAGTTAGCCCCCCCATTTATTCCATTTTTGAACCCCTGAAATTCGAGAGATGTCTTGGCTTTTGGCCCATCTGCCGTTTTCTGGTGTGCAGAAATTATAACTGGGATGCCTCTTCTGATTTTGGCATACCTGTCCGGGTGAAATTGGATGCTAATGGGAAATACTGAAAGTTCATTGGACCCCAAAATTCCTTTGGACTGTCTCCGCCATAATTTTACTAAACTGGGACTTCCCCAAGACTCAAGCCATAAGCGGCTAGTTTTTTATTCAACCGTGGCCTGGACTGAGTATATTCTAGATAATGGCTCAAGATGACCATCAGAGGGCACTCTTGATTTTCAAATTCTCACTGACTTGAGTGACCATTGTCCTAAAGCAGAAAAGCAGCTAATTATTTATTCAACACTGGCCAAGTCTCAGTATGTTTTAGATCTCAAGATGGCCACCAAAGGCACTCACAGTCATTCGCAAACTTTTTTTTTGGAATTTGGCGCTCACCCCACTCCTTATTCTACCTGTTCTACCACCCAAGTTCTCCTCCCTAGGGTGATCCCAAACCCTGCCCCCACTCCATGCCCTTGCCGGAATTCCGCCTCCTCTTCCTATCCTCCTCTGGCCGAAAACTCACTCCCTCCTCCCATGGATGAAACTCTCCCCCTTCCTCCTAAGAGCACTCCCACTTCCCCTCCTTCAGAACCTCCCTCCGCCCAGTTAGTTCCCTCCTCCCCTGTTAGCGCACACTTGCAATCTCATCAAAATCTTTCCCTGTCTGACCCAAAGTTTCTTTGCCTTCTTCAGGAGGTAACTGGTGCTAAAGCCATTGTGCAAATTCATGTTCCATTGTCTCTCCAGAACCTTTCCCAGATTGAGAAATGTTTAGGGTCTTTCTCTGCAGATTCTTCTACTTATATTAAGGAAGTTAAATATCTCTCCCAAACTTCAAGTTTCACCTGGCATAATGTTCATGTTATTCTTTCTTGCATAAACTGAGGGAAATTACCCAGAATTCAGATGAGAATCCAGTTCTGTTTCCTAAACTGCCTTACAGAGGCCCTTACTAGATATACTAAACTGGACCCTGAATCTCCCTCTGGGGCTACAGTACTAGCAACCCACTTCATTTCTCAATCAGCTCCTGATATAAGAAAAAAGCTCAAACAAGCTAAGGAGGGCCCTCAAACCCCTATCAGAGATCTGGTGAAAATTGCTTTTAATGTCTATAATGCCTGAGAGGAATTAGTCGAATTGACCAGGTAAGTTTATTTACAAAAAAAAGTGACACTCCAATCCCAAAACTTGGTAGCTGCCCTGCAGCCTGCGGCTCCAGCAAGAGCTCCAAAGGGGAGCCAACAATCCTCTCCACCAGTGGCCTGCTTCAAGTGTGGACACAAAGGTCACTGGGCTTGTCAATATCCAAACCCACGGCTGTGTCCTCTTTGGCCGATCCCTCCCCAGCATCTCTATGCAGAGGTGTGGCCAGCCAGGCAATTCCTTCCCATGAGCTTTTGGGATTTGCAGAAGACTGAAGGAGCCCAGACTCGAGGACCCACTCTGGGCCTTTATTTCCTTCCCAGATTTCAGTTATGGGAATTGAGGTAAAACCCTCCTTCCCAAAAATAGTAGCTAGATTAGCCTGTGCCCTGGAGGGACATCCTTGTACGCACTTGCTCCTGATTACTCCCTCATATCCAGCCCCCCTCCTAGGAAAAGATGCTCTCCAACCCCTAGGATCCATGCTACAACTTCTTTCCAGGCACACTTCTAGTGCTCACCTTCTTCTACCTCTCTTTCATACTTTCCCTAATGCTCCCACACCACCTACCCTACCATTGCTCCCAGACCTGGTCAACCCTCAAGTCTGGGACACTTCTAAGCCAGTCATAGCCTCCCACCACAAGCCAGTCCTTATCCAACTGAGACCTCAAGCTAAGTTTCCTTCACGTCCCCAGTTTCCAATTTCATGTACTCACAGGGAAGGACTTAAACCCATCATAGACTGGTTGCTTACTCAGGGACTCCTTATCCCTACTGATTCCCCTTGTAACACCCCCATACTGCCAGTACATAAACCCTCAGGAACCTATCGCTTGGTCCAGGATCTCCGTCTAATTAATGAGGCAGTTATTCCCATCCACCTTGTTGTTCCTAACCCTTACACCCTTCGTTCCCACATCCCCCCTTCTACCATCCACTTCACAGTCCTGTATCTCAAAGATGTGCTCTTTACAATTCCCTTCCACCCTGACTCCTATTACCTCTTTGCCTTCACACGGGAGGATCCTACATCTTTTTGATCTCAACAGCTGACATGGACAGTTTTACCTCAAGGCTTCCTGGACAGTCCTCACCTTTTGGGGCAAGGCTTATCTCAGGATTTGACTACTTGTGTGACTTGGGAGGTAGTACACTCCTACAATATGTGAATGACCTCCTCCTATGCAGCCCATCCCTCAAGGCCTCCAGACTCACACTGTCCAGCTCCTTAACTTCCTGGGGTCTCAAGACTATCGAGTATCTCCAGCCAAAGCCCAGCTCACCACCCCTTCAGTCACATATTTGGGCATACTCCTCACTCCTGCCTCTAAGAGTCTCACAACAGACAGAATCCAAGCCTTGCATGACTTACAGCTGCCAGAAATGGCAGATTACATTCTCTCTTTCCTGGGTTTGGCTATTTTTTTCAGACACTGGGTCCCTAATTTTGCACTTCTTGCCAAACCCCTATATCAGGCAACAAAGGAGACTCCACATGGGCCCCTTACCTCCCCCA
This sequence comes from Sciurus carolinensis, assembly GCF_902686445.1. Lineage (NCBI taxonomy): Eukaryota > Metazoa > Chordata > Mammalia > Rodentia > Sciuridae > Sciurus > Sciurus carolinensis. The sequence goes on from NC_062232.1 coordinate 46,260,020, forward strand.
ATGTGATAGCTAATTCCTTTCACAAACTCAAGGATGCTCTTACATCCTCCCCTGTTCTCTCTCCCCAAACCTAACCATCCTTTCCACCTCTTCACGGATGAAGAACAGGTTGTTACCACTGGCCTCCTCATGCAACCAACTAGATCTTTTCACAGACCGGTGGCATATCTCTCCAAGCAGCTTGATTCCATGGTTTATGGGTGGCTACCATGTTTCCGAGCACTGGCAACAGCAACTGAATTAACTAAGGAAGCTCTAAGACGCACACTACTTCAACCACTAACTGTGTTTTCCACCCATCAACTGCAGGACCTCTTAAGCCATAAATCCCTCCCACTCCCACAGGTGCTAAAGACACTACATTCACCTCATGAAGACCTCTTCAATTACCCACTCCCCTCACCTAACCTAACCACTTTTGTAGATGGCAGTTCTGTGCTGGGTCCCAATGGATGCTGTAGAGCCACTTTTATGCAGTTGTCACCACTGCCTCAGTTCTGGAAGTCAATTGCCTTCCAGAAGGGACCACTTCCCAAAAGGCTGAACTCTTTGCTCTGAGCAGGGCTCTAATTTTATCCATAGGTAAACAAGTCAACATCTATACAGATTCCAAATATGCCTTCTTGATGGCTCACTCACATTGAGCTATATGGAAGGAGTGTGAATTTTTCACCACAAAGTGCTCACCAAATAGGAAAGAAAAACAGAAGGTTCTAAGTATGGGAATGTATTCAGCAGAAAGGAAAAGAATGTTTCTAAGTAAGAAAGTTCTTGTGTAATGGAATATATGAGGGTCAAAGTCAGTGCTAAGAACATCTTTGGTAAGTAAAGGGCAGAAAGTTCTTGTGTGATGGAATATATGAGGGTCAAACTAAGTGCTAAGAAAGTCTGTGTAAATAAAAGGCAAATTTCAACAAGTTTGCATATAACTAAGTTGGTTATATGAATGTGAGGCAATCAGTTGAAGCTATTTAAGGTCTTCCCTAAGGTCAAATACCAATGCACTGATAATCTATATGTTAAAATGACATTTAAGAAAGAATGTAATGTGCATTAGCAAAAAATTGGGACAAGAGTGACTGAGATTTTGGTCTCTGATGACCTCATGGCTGTGGCCTGGTACCTGGAAGTGTTCCTGTGCAGGAGCACAAGATTCCTGGCTGCTGTGGCAGTACCCTCACTGAGGAGGCTCTGTGCAGGAGTCCTATCAGCTCCGACATTGATCTTAGACACAGAGCTCTTGGGCAGGAAGGGATTCCTTTGCCAGATAACCAGCACTTCCTCAGTTCCCTTCTCTGGTTCCTGCCTGCTTTACAGTAACTTTGGACAGTGGACTTCCTTGAGAGCTACACAGAGCTCCTAACATTGCACTTTGAAGCTATGAAAAAGTTGCACAGATGTCCTAGTCTCTGTAACTTTCCTGAAAACAAAGAATAATGCTTACATAATCTTTAACCTGATAATAAGACATATATAAGGATTGCTGATGTAACTCTTTAGAACTGCATTTCCATCAGAGACCAGAGCTACATCTGATCTCTGCTTGATCTTCAAAATCTGTGTTTTATGAAAAGCCCCACATTCCTGAAATAAGGCTCTGCCTCACCTGACTGTATTAGAATTGCTCCAAAGTAAGCCAGAATTTAATTCATTTAAAGTTGTGTTCAAAAGTTTGATGTTGGTTGTAAAGATTACTGTGATCTCAAACAGGGGATATAATGAATAACTCAGGCAGAATTCAGGATACCTTTTGCACAAACTGAATGCTTTCCTGTTGGTGATTCCATTTTGTATTTTCCTTGTAAACGCTAGTTGTTGCCTGATTAATTTTTGCAGAAGTACTGCTTCAAGAGCAAACACTGTAAGTTAACTGGAAATAGTAAGGCATCACCTATAGGACAGATAATGTAAACCCCAATTAGATAAAAGGAGTGAATAACTTTAAAGTCATAGACATTGAAGTTAAAACCCAGTACTTTTACATTATGACTGGTGAGACTAGCTTGCTGGATGGTTAAGATCAAATTTAGAGATTGAGATTAAATACAGAGGTGAAGAAAAGCCAATAACTGGTCAATTTGACCAGCCTGATCTTAGACAACTAATAAAATAGTTAAAACTGAAATATAGCCATTCTTGGGCACTTAAAAGAAACAATAGCTAAATGCAACCTAAGATGTACACTTGTATAAGTCCCCTAGAATAAATAAAGACTGGAAGGTATAAGAGAGAAATTCTTAGGCAGATGTACCTGCTAACTATCAAGAAAAACTGCCAGAATCAGGAGTTTTTAGTCAATTTAAGGCCTACAGATTCCCCTAAACTACATAGGTGGGCTTAATCTATGCTTCCTAGTATGATTATCTAGCCCAGAGTCACAGAAATATAGAGATCTCTACTAAACCCAGGTTATACCAACAAGAGGACTTGGTTATGCAGTCACTGCCAACCAAAAGCTAGAACAGCAATTCCAGAAGGCAGTAGAGGCATCTGCTGCCTCCCTGACATCCCTGCAAAGTTAAATAACATTTATTGCTCAAGTTTCCTTGCAGAACCATCGAGCACTAAATCTGACAGCAGACAAAGGGGGAACATGCCTCTTCATAAGAAAAGAATGCTGTTGCTGCATCAATGAAACCAGTCTAATGAAAGCAATGTCAAAACTCTCAGACATCTAAATAAAAGGCTGAAGCAAGAAGAATCAAATGACCCCTGGCCAGGATGGCTAAACTCCACTCTTGTCACCTGACTGATCCCTACCCTTACTCCCCTCTTTGTGAATGATTGCTCCCTGTCTTCTCAGGTTTGCCCAGAACCCATGAGTGAGGTTGCCAGGGTGACATACAACCAGATGCTCCTACACTCTTACAGCCAACTCCCCACCAACCTAAAACCCAAACCTTTTTCTTCTCACAACACCCCCTAACATGCAGGAAGTAGCCAGATGTACTCTGGCACCCTATATCACCAAAAAGGTCAGGATATTAGGTCGGAATTTAGGTGACTATAGAGGGCAGAGCAGAGCAGCTGAGACAAAAGCCAGCCAGCCAAAGGTGACCTCCAAGTGGGCTAGAAAATTTCACTGACCCTTCACATCCACCTGTCACTCAGTAGGACGCCCCTCCCATCCTGGCCTATAAAAACTCTGGGCAGCCAGAGCCACGTGCAATTTTCTCCACATCCCTAATTGAGCTGTATCCCGGGGGTCTGGGAATTTCGCCCGAGAGCCAAATTCCAATAACGCTTGCTCTGGCCACTTTCTGTCCAATTTTATTTGGCCGCTAACCATGCCCACCGAGCCCGCCAAGCTTACAATTCCCACAACCTTGGTAAAGATGCGAACACCATATCTTTTGCCTAGTTCTACACAGAATATCGTAAGGGCATTCATCAAAATTAACAATTTCTATAAAAATGCTTATTATTGTCAAGAACGCACCCCAAATGGTATGGGGAAACCAGGTTTTATATACCCCCTGTGCCTCCTGAATGATATGAGCAGAAACTAAGATTTGTATTCAGTCACAAGTCCTAGAATTCTTTAATAATATAATATCTATCACAATGCAAAGAACAACAGACTGAGAAATTGGAGGAGCAAGACCAGTTCTATGTTGCCTTCAGTTCATGATTTTCCAGTTGACATTGAGGTCAACCTGGAAAACATCCAGTTGTAGAAGTCTCCCTCATTTGTCATGGAGATTGTGTGTGTGCCAAAGTAGGTTCTACCTCAAAAAAAGACTGCAGTTAATATTGTGAATTACATGCCATTAAAACATGGTAAGAAATTTCTTCCTTAAGAAATTCTTCATTACATACCTCATCAGCATGTTCATGAGAATAATATAACCTATCAGTTCCTGAGAGTTGTCTCATCTACAGGAATACCTAGGAAGTCCAGGTCACTGGGGAAACACTCCTGACTGATACCGCAGCTCCATTCCAAAATCTCTTCTAAGAATGAGCTTCCACTTCAAAGCAGTACATTTTCAACCGTGTTCTATTCACTTGATTTAACAGAGGAAAATACGTTGAGAAAATGGAGAGTTGGCCTTATCTGCAGAACCTCTGTAAAGTAGGTGACTGGAACCTGTTCCTTTCTGACTCTGTGAAATGATTTGCAGAAAAATCATCCACAGACAAAGCCAATTTCATTTTTTTAAATTTATTAATTTTGATTCATTTTAAACAAATGGGGTAAAACTTGTTTCTCTGGTTGTACATGAAGTAGAATCATACCATTTTTGTAATCATACATGTACATAGGGTAATAATGTTTGTCTCAATCTGTTATTTTTCCCTTCCCTCCACCATTCCCACCCCTCTTTTTCCTGTATACAATCCCTCCTTCTTCCATTATTGCCACCCTCCCACACTCCCATTATGTATTATTATCCGCTTATCAGAGAGATCATTTGGCCTTTGGTTTTTGGGGATTGGCTTAAATCACTTTGCATGATATTCTCCAACTTCATCCATTTGCCTGCAAATGCCATAATTTTATTTTTCTTCATGACTGAGTAATATTCCATTGTATGTATATATGTATGTATCACAGTTTCTTTATCCATTCAACAATAAAGAGCATCTAGGTTGGTTCCACAATCTAGCTATTGTGAATTGAGCTGCTACAAATATTGATGTGGCTGCCTCACTGTAATGTGCTGATTTTAAGTTCTTTGGGAATAGGCCATGGAGTGGGATAGCTGGGTCAAATGGTGGTTCCATTCCAAGTTTTCTAAGGAATCTCCCCACTGCTTTCCAGAGTGGCTGCACTAATTTGCATCCCTACCAACCATGCATGAGTGCACCTTTTTCCTCACATCCTCGCCAATACCTACTGTTAAAGTCAAACAATTTCTATCAAATTTTTAATTGCACTTTTGAGAAAACCTTGGTTGCATATCAAGACCCACAGTTCGGGGGGCATCATGAACAAAAGATTTAACCCTAAATAAGGAGCTAAACAGTTGTAACTGAACACTGATCAGACAAATACCCCAAGGATCATGGTTGCCTGGGGCATGAGGAGATGCAGGAACATGTGGGAAACATTATATACTTAGGTTGCTAACATAAAAGGAATTTTTGAGATCATTAACACCTGAACTCCAAGTCATTACAATCACAATCTACTCATTCCTTTCTTACTCTTCCTATTTCCCATGGCCTTTTCCTTTGAAATATTCTGACTAGCAGATATATGTGAGCAAAATGCACAGCCCAGTGGAGGTGTCGGATCTTGCCTATTTTCTCAGGCATGGTGGAGGCTGATAAAGGTTTTTCTCAATGGCAAAGCCAGTTTCCTCAAATTATGGAATGCTTTAGCATCTTAGCCAGACCCTGCCTGTAAATATTCATAGGTAAATGGAAGTGGTAATGACTCACGGGGTCTGTTATCCCAGGCAAATTACTTCTTGGGAGACAAAAAAAAAAAAAAAAAAACTCATCCAATTTTTTTTCAAACTTCCAGTAGTTATATTTGCAGCAGTTTCTCTCAACATTCATTACAACATGATTATTTTCAGAAGTCATATCCATTGAACTCTCAATCATTCACCTCCATTTCAAATCCTTCTACCCTGGTTGTGATTCTTCTCAAGGAAACACCTAACCTGGTTACTATTGCTACTTTGACAGTAAAGCAAAAGATCCCAGAGTCACAATATACAAAGTGAAAGGTATTAGCATCTGGTATTTTGGGTTTCAAGGGTACAGATGTTCCAGGCTCCAGGTAGGAGAAGGTACTTTGATTCTCTCCCCATGGGGGGTATTTCTGGGTTTTGGGCAACATGGGTTTCCATGAGTGACTTCCCTGATGTCATGACTGCACAGCTGTCATGGCCTGATATCACAGAAAGGTGGAATGACAGCACGATGACCTCATGTCACCCATGGCAACCAGAGAAGCTTCCTACACTGAGCACTTCAGATCAAGTTTCAAGACAAGCACCAGCTCAGCTGTGATGGTAAGAGGGAAGATGAAGGGAGTGAATTCCAGGGTTCTGCTGTTTTCAAGAAATGTGATCCTAACATCATTCCCTAGGAGCACAGGAGTCTTGGTGTTTTGGGGGCACAGCCCTGTGGGCCTTTGATCAATCAAGCTCCATCCAGTACAAGGAACCCACTGAAGATTGTTCCAGTCTGACTCTGAAATGATTTGCAGGAAAACCATCCCAAGGCAAAGCCAAACAATTTCTAACAAATTTTTAATTTCACTTTTGAAAACAATCCTGCAAGAAACCTTGGTTGCCTGTCATGACCCACAGCCCTGGGCAAATATGAGAGAAATATTTATCCCTATTTAAGAAGGAAAATGGTTGTAACTTAACACTGAACAGACAATTTTGCCAGTGATCCATGGTGGTCTGGGGCATAAAGAGAGGCAGGCCCATGTGGGAAACATTATATACTTAGGTCTATAATATAAATGTAATTTTTTTTGATCATTCACATCTGGACCCCAAGACATACAAGCACAATCTACTCATTCCTTTCTCACTCTTCCTATTCCCTCTGGCCTTTTCCTTTGAAACTTTATAACCAGCAGATAGCCGGGCAAAATACACAGCTGAGTGGAGGTGCTGAATTCTGCCTGTTATCTCAGGTATGGGGGAGGCTGAGGACATTGTTTATCAAGGGCAAACCATTTTTGCTAAATTAAGGAATGCCTAAGCAACTTAGCCAGACCCTGTCTGTAAATATAAATAGGTAAAGGAAAGGGTGATGACTCATAGGGTCTGTGAATTCAGGCACAATATTTGCTCTGGTGAATGTAAGACAGGGAGTAAATAATAGTAGGATAAAAGAAACATGCATGAAAAGATCACAAATCTGGAAGGAATTTATTTCTAATGAGATTTGTGAAAATAGGCAAGACATTTTTGAAGAGGCCTCCTTCCTCAGTGAGCTAGTTTTCTTTCCCTCCATAACTGTTTCAAAAGCAATTTCAAATAGGAGTGGAAAGAATAGATATCCTTCTCTTGTAACTAATTTAGAGGAAGTGATTTCAGCATTGTCCTTCTTGTTATGATTTGACTTTGGGATTGTCATATGTAGTCTTCATGATGTTGAGATTAGTTCTTATTGAGCCTAATGTATTCAGTGTTTTTATTAAGAAATGTCACTACATTGTTTCAAAGACTTGTTCTGCATCTATTGAGATAAGCAAGTAATTTTTTAATTCTACTTATATGTTGAATTTTATATATTTATTTGCACATGTTGAACCAACCTTGCACTCAGGAATGAAATCAGCTTTTCATTATGATTTGCTAATATTTATCAAGTATTTCCGCAACTATATTCTGAGGGTTGTTGCTCTGTAGTTTTCTTTGGTTGATGTGTTATTACCTGTTTTGGGTACTGATGCAATACAAGTTTCATTAAATAAATTTTGAAGCATTTCTTTTCCCCTTTTGTTTCATGGAGTAATTTGAGAAGAAGCTGAATATTTTTTTAATATTTTTAAGTTGTAGATAGACACAATATTTTTACTTCTTTCTTTCTTTCTTTATTTTTTTTCTGGTGCTGAGGACTGAACCCAGTGCCTCACTTGTGCTAAGCAAGTGCTCTACAACAGAGTTACAACATCGGTCCTCATTAATTGTTTTTAAAGTGTGTGGTTATATTCAGTTAAGGTTACATTTGATTCAGGGCTTTTCTCATTTAGATGGCTTTTCAAAAACTGTCTTTCACTGGGAAGAGTGCATGTTTGAATTCCCAGTTGCTCAGGAGTCTGAGGAATGAGGATCGCAGGTTCAAAGCCAGCGTCAGCAATGATCCAAGTTCTGAGCAAGTTAGTGAGACTCTGTCTAAAAATAAAATATAACAAGGAACTGGGGATGTGGTTTAGTGGTTAATTGCCCCTGGGGTAAATCCCTCATATATATATATATATATATATATATATATATATATATATATATGTACATTATAACTGTTAATAGTATGTTCATTCTGACATATTTATGTATGTAGTTAACAAAATTTTAATAGCCTCTTTTCTCAGTGCCTCACTTTCCTCATCTCTCCTCATGAGTCTCTACTCTGCTCTTCTTTTTTTCTTCTTGTGTGAAATAATATTTCCTCATTCATTTTACTTTCTACTTTTCACATGTAGGAAAAAACACTCGATCCTTGATTTTCTCCAGGTTTCACTTAGCATGATGTTCCCAAGGTTCTTTCATTTCTGAAAAATGACATAAATTCTTTTTTATGGTTGAGAAGAATTTGTACAGCTGTGAAGTAGTGTGTACGTCCTATGTCCTCAACAGACATTGAATCTCCTGGTGCCTTGATCTTCACACTGTGAAAAATAAGTGTGAGTGACTTATAAACAACCAGTCCCCTATAATTAATTACAGCACCTTAATAAGATTAAAACAGTGCACTGTCTCACTGGGTTATCACAGTTTAAAATTAGAGGTCCTTTTTTTTTATTTTTTATTTTTTTTATTTTTTTTTATTTATTTATTTATTTTTTTTACATTTACATAGGGTAATGATGTTTATTATATTTTCCCCCTCCCCCCCACCCCTCCCACCCCTCCCACCCCTCCCACCCCTCTTTTCCCTCTACACAGTCCTTCTTTCCTTCATTCTTACTGCTCTCCTTAGCCTAACTCTAAACCTAACCCTAAACCCAATGCTAGCCCGTCCCACCCCCCATTATATGTCCTCATCCGCTTATCAGCGAGATCATTCGTCCTTTAGTTTTTTGAGATTGGCTTATCTCACTTAGCATGATATTCTCCAATTTCGACCATTTGCCTACAAATGCCATAATTTTATCATTCTTCATTGCGGAGTAATATTCCATTGTATAAATATGCCACAGTTTCTTTATCCATTCATCAACCGAAGGACATCTAGGTTGGTTCCACAATCTGGCTATGGTGAATTGAGCAGCAATGAACATTGATGTGGCTGTATCTCTGTAGTATGCTGCTTTTAAGTCCTTTGGGTATAGGCCAAGGAGTGGGATAGCTGGGTCAAATGGTGTTTCCATTCCAAGCTTTCTGAGGAATCTCCACACTGCTTTCCAGAGTGGTTGCACTAATTTGCAACCCCACCAGCAATGTATGAGTGTTCCTTTTTCACCACATCCTCGCCAACACCTATTGTTGCTTGTATTCTTGATAATCGCCATTCTAATTGGGGTGAGATGAAATCTTAGGGTAGTTTTGATTTGCATTTCCCTTATTACTAGGGATGTTGAACATTTTTTCATATATCTGGTGATTACTTGTACATCTTCTTCTGTGAAGTGTCTGTTCATTTCCTTAGCCCATTTGTTGATTGGATTATTTGTATTCTTCATGTAGAGTTTTTTGAGTTCTTTATAGATTCTGGAAATTAGCGCTCTATCTGAGGTATGGTTGGCAAAGATATTCTCCCACTCTGTAGGCTCTCTCTTCACATTTCTGATAGTTTCCTTTGCTGACAGAAAGCTTTTTAGTTTGAATCTATCCCAGTTGTTTATTCTTGCTTTTATTTCTTGTGCTATGGGAGTCCTGTTAAGGAAATCTGATCCTGAGCCAACAAGTTGAAGATTTGGACCTACTTTTTCTTCTATAAGATGCAGGGTCTCTGGTCTGATTCCGAGGTCCTTGATCCATTTTGAGTTGAGTTTTGTGTAGGGTGAGAGATAGGGGTTTAGTTTCATTCTATTGCATATAGTTTTCCAGTTTTCCCAGCACCATTTGTTGAAGAGGCTATCTTTTCTCCATTGCATATTGTTGGAACCTTTGTCTAGTATGAGAAAATTGTATTTATTTGGGTTTGTGTCCATGTCCTCTATTCTGTACCATTGATCTACCTGTCTATTTTGGTACCAATACCATGCCATTTTTGTTACTATTGCTTTGTAGTAGAGTTGAAGATCTGGTATTGCAATACCCCCTGCTTCGCTCTTGCTACTGAGGATTGCTTTAGCTATTCTAGGTTTTTTATTCTTCCAGATGAATTTCATAATTGCTTGCTCTATTTCTGCGAGGTACATCATTGGGATTTTAATTGGAATTGCATTGAATCTGTATAGAACTTTAGGTAGTATAGCCATTTTGACGATATTAATTCTGCCTATCCAGGAACATGGGAGATCTTTCCATCTTCTAAGGTTTTCTTGAATTTCTTTCTTTAGTGTTCTGTAGTTCTCATTGTAGAGGTCTTTCACCTCTTTTGTGAGATTGATTCCCAAGTATTTTATTTTCTTCGATGCTATTGTGAATGGGGTAGTTTTCCTAATTTCTCTTTCTGAAGATTCATCACTTATGTATAAAAATGCATTGGATTTATGAGCATTGATCTTGTAACCTGCTACTTTACTGAATTCACTTATGAGTTCTAAAAGTTTTCTGGTGGAATTTCCAGGTTCCTCTAAATATATAATCATGTCATCAGCGAACAGGGATAGTTTGAGTTCTTCTTTTCCTATTCGTATCCCTTTAATTTCTTTGGTTTGTCTGATTGCTCTGGCTAGAGTCTCAAGGACGATGTTGAATAGAAGCGGTGAAAGAGGGCATCCCTGCCTTGTTCCAGTTTTTAGGGGGAACGCTTTCAGTTTTTCACCATTTAGAATGATATTAGCCATGGGCTTAGTGTAGATGGCCTTTATAATGTTTAGGAATGTTCCCATTACCCCAATTTTTTCTAGTGTTTTGAGCATGAAGGGATGCTGTATTTTATCAAATGCTTTTTCTGCATCTATTGAAATAATCATGTGATTCTTAACTTTAAGTCTGTTGATATGGTGAATGACATTTATTGATTTCCGAATGTTGAACCAACCTTGCATCCCTGGGATAAAACCCACTTGATCGTGGTGCACTATCTTTTTAATATATATTTGTATGCGATTTGCTAAAATTTTGTTGAGAATTTTTGCATCGATGTTCATTAAGGATATTGGTCTGAAATTTTCTTTCCTTGATGTGTCTCTGTCTGGTTTAGGTATCAGGGTGATATTGGCTTCATAGAACGAGTTTGGTAGGGTTCCCTCCTCTTCTATTTCATGGAATAGTTTGAGGAGTATTGGAATGAGCTCTTCTTTAAAGGTTTTGTAGAACTCGGCTGAGAACCCATCTGGTCCTGGACTTTTCTTTGTTGGTAGGCTTTTGATGACCTCTTCTATTTCATTGCTTGAAATTGGTTTATTTAAGTTGTGTATGTCCTCCTCGTTCAGTTTAGGTAGTTCATATGTCTCTAGAAATTTGTTGATGTCTTCAAGGTTTTCTGTTTTGTTGGAGTATAGATTTTCAAAATAGCTTCTAATTATGTTTTGTATTTCACTCGTGTCTGTTGTGATGTTTCCTTGTTCATTCCGAATTTTAGTAATTTGAGTTTTCTCCCTCTTTCTCTTTGTTAGTGTGGCTAAGGGTTTATCAATTTTATTTATTTTTTCAAAGAACCAACTATTTATTTTATTAATTTTTCCGATTGTTTCTTTTGTTTCGATTTCGTTGATTTCGGCTCTGATTTTAACTATTTCCTGTCTTCTACTACTTTTGGTATTGGTCTGCTCTTCTTTTTCTAGTGCTTTGAGCTGTAGTGTTAACTCGTTTATTTGTTGATTTCTACTTCTTTTTTTGAATGCACCCCATGAAATAAATCTTCCTCTAAGTACTGCTTTCATAGTGTCCCAGAGATTTTGATATGATGTATCTTTGTTCTCGTTTACTTCTAAGAATTTTTTTATTTCCCTCCTGATGTCTTCTGTTATCCATTCATCATATAATAGTGTATTATTTAGTCTCCAGGTATTGGAGAAGTTTCTGTTTTTTATTCTGTCATTTATTTCTAATTTCAATCCATTATGATCTGATAGAGTACAAGGTAGTATCTCTATCTTCTTGTATTTACTAACAGTAGCTTTGTGGCATAAAATATGGTCTATTTTAGAGAAGGATCCATGTGCTGCTGAGAAGAAAGTGTATTCATTCTGTGTTGGATGGTATATTCTATATATGTCCGTTAAGTCTAAATTGCTGATTGTGTTGTTGAGATCTATAGTTTCTTTATTCAATTTTTGTTTGGACGATCTATCCAGTGGTGAGAGAGGTGTGTTAAAATCGCCTAGTATTATTGTGTTGTGGTCTATTTGGTTTCTGGAATTGAGAAGGATTTGTTTGACGTACGTGGATGAGCCAATGTTCGGGGCATAGATATTTATGATTGTTATGTCTTGCTGATTTATGCTTCCCTTAAGCAGCATGTAATGTCCTTCTTTATCCCTTCTGACTAGTTTTGGTTTGAAGTCCACATTATCTGAGATGAGGATGGATACTCCAGCTTTTTTGCTGTGTCCGTGTGCATGGTATGTTTTTCCCCATCCTTTCACCTTTAGTCTATGGGTGTCTCTTTCTATGAGATGAGTCTCTTGCAGGCAGCATATTGTTGGATTTTTCTTTTTAATCCAATCTGCCAGTCTGTGTCTTTTGATTGATGAATTCAGGCCATTAACATTCAGGGTTATTATTGTGATATGATTTGTATTCCCAGTCAATTGACTCATATTTGTTTTTGACATGATTTGGTTTCTCCTTTATTTGGCTATTCCTTTAGGCTAGCGCCTCCTGTTGCTGATTTGCATCGTTGTTTTTCATCTCTTCCTCATGGAATATTTTGCTGAGAATGTTCTGTAATGCTGGCTTTCTTTTTGTAAATTCCTTTAGCTTTTGTTTATCATGGAAGGATCTTATTTCATCGTCAAATTTGAAGGTAAGTTTTGCTGGGTATAAGATTCTTGGTTGGCATCCATTTTCTTTCAGGGCTTGGTATATGTTGTTCCAGGCCCTTCTAGCTTTTAGGGTCTGGATTGAAAAATCTGCTGATATTCTTATTGGTTTCCCTCTGAATGTAATTTGATTCTTTTCTCTCGCGGCCTTTAAAATTCTGTCTTTATTTTGTATGTTAGTTATTTTCATAATAATGTGCCTTGGTGTGGGTCTGTTGTAATTTTGTATGTTTGGAGTTCTATAAGCCTCTTGTACTTGGTTTTCCATTTCGTTCTTCAGATTTGGGAAATTTTCTGTTATTATTTCATTGAATAGATTGTTCATTCCTTTGGTTTGTTTCTCTAAGCCTTCCTCAATCCCAATAATTCTCAAATTTGGCCTTTTCATGATATCCCATAGTTCTTGGAGATTCTGTTCATGATTTCTTACCATCTTCTCTGTTTGTTCCACTTTGTTTTCAAGGTTAAATATTTTGTCTTCAATGTCTGAGGTTCTGTCTTCCAGGTGTTCTATCCTATTGGTTATGCTTTCTATGGAGTTTTTAACTTGGTTTATTGTTTCCTTCATTTCAAGGATTTCAGTTTGGTTTTTTTTCAGTATCTCTAACTCTTTATTGAAATGATCTCTTGCTTCCCGTATTTGGTCTTTTAACTGTTGATTGGTGCGATCATTTAATGCCTGCATTTGCTCTTTCATCTCCTCCTTCAATGCCTGCATTTGCTCTTTCATCTCCTCATTAGCTTCCCTGATCGTTTTAATTACGTACATTCTGAACTCCCTTTCTGACATTTCTTCTGCTGTGCTGTCATTGGGTTTTATTGATGTAGTATCTAGGTTTGTTTGGGACATTTTCTTCCCTTGTTTTCTCATAATGGTCAGTTGTCAGTGGGACCCTGAGATATTGCAGTTTTCCACTATTGGCTTATAGTGTCCCAGTAGATTTCCAGTGTATCACCTCCCAGCCTTCAGTAGCCTGATGTCTTGGAGGAATCTGATAAAGCAGCTCATTCGAAGAATACTGCCCCTAGCCCCCTACTGGTTCCACGTTTTGGAACTGGCTCTGTGCGGAATGCTCTCACTGTGGGCCTGCACCGTGCAGCTGGCCGTGTGGGAAGAGCCCACTGCCGGAGTGTGGAAGACTACCTTGGGAAGACTCAAGCTGCCCTGCCCGGCTCTGCTAAGCCACCTCTATCTGGGCCTGCCACCCGGGCCGAGCTTTACCCAGTGGGCAGACTCACCCGTGGCTCCACTTCAGTCCGAGTCTCTCAATGCCTCCCCTTCTTAACTCCTGGGTTGTGGAGCGACCGGAGGTGCAGTCTCCCTCTAGGCCGCCATCTTGGATCGCCCCGTGAAGAGAGCCCGCAGCTGGAGTGGGCAGAGCCGCCTGAAGAGGTCTCCGGCTGCCCTGCCCTTATCCCTGAGGCTGACTGCAGATTGAGGCTCTCCGCTGGTTCTTTGCAGGAGTACACTGCACTGCAGGGGCTCCGGGACTCGGAGCCTGCTCTGTTCAGACAGGCTCTCACTAGCGGGCCAGTTCCGTTCCTAGAGGTCCTTTTTTTAAAGGACAATAATTTCATTTGTGTTGCTTCACCCTCATTACTTAATAACCTCCAGGCCACATTTCCTGTTATCATGATAGTGGGTAAGGATTTCAAAATAAAGGTTTTGGAAGGACAAACTTTCAGACCATAGTAAAAAGTGGTGCCATTTCCTTACTCAGGGTATAGTATAAATGCCTCATGCATAAACCTCATTGCAGGTTCCCCCAAAATTTTGAGATATAAAAATATCTGTAAGTATGAACTCCATAATATCAGCATCCCTAGGTGCATTTGGGCCAAGAGACCAACTGTCAGGTCACGGGGCTTGAGCTTGTGCTGTGGAAAGAAATTGAACATGTAGAAAGTGAGGAGGGCTACTTGAGTATATAGGGATGACTTTTGTGGTGAATAGAAAGGACTCTCAAGTGTGTAGTGTTGGCTTTATGAGCTGTGTTGAGGGCTCTCGGAGGTGTTTTGTGAGGACTTGCAAAGGAATATAGTGAGGACTCATGAAATGTGTAGGAAGAGTGATTGATGTGAGTGTGGAGGGATTTTATGTTATTGTTTTGGTACAGAAAATTGAACACAGGGACACTCAACCACTAAACCACATCCCCAGTCCTACTTTGTATTTTATTTAGACAGGATCTCACTGAATTTCTTAGTGCCTTGCTTTTGCTGTGACTGGCTCTGAACAATCATCCTGCTTCAGCCTCCTGAGCTGGTGGAATTACAGGTTTGCACCACTTCACCTGACTTGGAGGATTTGTTGAGGTGCGTAGGGAGGTGTATTTTAGTTTTGTAGAAAGGATTGTCTGAGGTGTATATGGAGAGATCTGTGAAGTGAGTAGAAGTGCTCTCTGTGGTGTTTAGTGAGGCTTGCAAATCAGTATACTAAGAACACATTGAAGTGTATAGGTATGTCTTTCTATATAGGTTTGAAGTCGAGTAGTGAAGGCATTCTGAGATCTCTATGGAGAGCACTCCAAAGTATGAAGAAAGGGCTCTCTCTCTATGGTTTGTAGCAAGGGGCCTCTGAGCTGTGTAGGGAGGACTCTATGAGTAGGTAGTTGGGCTCTGAGGTGTGTCAGAATGCTCCTTAATATGTCAGGGAGGGTCACCTGAAGTGAGTAGTGAGTGTTCATTAAGGTATATATTCTGAGAAATTTTTTTTTTTTTTTTTTTTGCGGTACTGGGGATCGAACTCAGGGCTTTATGAGTGTGAGGCAAACACTCTACCAGCTGAGCTATCTCCCCAGCCCATTAAGGTATATATTGAGGGTGATCTGAGTTGAGCAGAAAGTGGAATTTTCATGGGATACTAAAAATCTGGACCAATGAGTAACTAGGAAGTTCACGAACTAGCAATCTAGGTTGAAAATGATGCTGATGAGTCAGAATAAAGTTGGCAGCAAAATAGCAGGGGAGAAATGACTGCAGCCTCGTTACCCATTGTCATTTCATTCCCTTTTTTGTTTTGTTTTCAGAAGAAGATCCCCTTTCTTGGAAGGGGGTATATGGGTGAAGATCCATCTTCAGTAACTACTTCCTGCTGGGCATTGTCATTGAGATGATTCAGGGGAGGGAGATGTCATTGCAGTAGCTGAGGACTGGGGACTGGATAGTTTCCCTGGAATGTATAATTGTAGCCAGGCTCTTATTCTTCCTTCATGAGGTCTTGAAAGTGCTGTAATACAAGTTGATTGATAGTCTGGTTAGAAAAAAATATTTTAAATCTGTTTTCACATTTCAATGCATAGGTGACAAAGGTCAATGTGATGGAAATTATGAGGAGTTGGGGACATAAATGGAAGAATCATTTCCTCTCCTCTCCAACCCCTACTGCAGCTCTTTGATCTTGTCATTAACAATACCTGATTGATCGACATAGAAGCAACACTCTTCCTGAGAAAACGTTCTTGTTCTAGTGAACCCACAGGGTGGCTTCCTTTGAAAGATATGCACCTGGAAGTAAATTAGAAGAGAAACCCTCCTGATAATTTTGGGTTGAAAAACTCCTGCTCCAGGGGAGTCCTGTTGAGAGTCAAAGAGCTGTTAAAGTCTAGGATGCTAGCCAAGAGATGAGAGAACCCTGGTCTCATGCAAATCCAACATCCATGAGCCATGAGAGGGTTAGTTAAATTGAGTGTGTGGTTTGTGGTGGTGACTATCAGTGTTAAGAGGGGATCTTCTGAGCATTGGCTGTGAACATGTGTAAAATAGGTAAAACATCCCTGGGGCAGTAGGAGTTGGTTTTCCAGCAGTCCCTTGGGCAATCGAGGAGGGAGGAAATGACTGACACCTGGACAGATCTATTGGGGAAAAATCAAATAGTTAGGAAAATGGCAGAAAAGGTGAATGGCAGAGGAGACAATTATGTAGCAGTCCAATCCTCATGGCTGGGTATGGTTGTCTGGTGTTTCAGGGTTCTGGTCCACAGACTCCAGAACAGAAAGAAGGGTAGAGGGCTTGGTGACCTTCAACCTGAGGCAGAAAGGTCCCACTGGGGTGGACAAGTATTGGTCAGGAGACCATGAGGGTTAGAAGTTGGAGAGAAGTTTGTGGATTGAGATTAGAGCTTAACCCAAGAAATGTGTAGTCATCCTGGTTAATTTCACATCTTGACAACCATTGGCATAGCCAAGATCACCATATAGGGTCCCTGACATTTGGGAGGTAAAGGGGCTGTAGCCTCCTGAGGAGGAGAGATAAGAACTTGTTCTCCAATTTGAAAAGGTAGAGTCAGGGGACCAGACATTGGTCTAGGCAGGGAGGAGTCAGCATAACCCCATAGGAATGTCTGAATGTGGTTTAGGAGAGGAATGAATATATGAGAAGAAAGAGAGGAAGGAAGGGACATTATCTCAGGGGGAAGAATGGGACGACTGTATATAAGCTCAATGGGGAAGATATTGGCAGGTTTCATTGGGAGGGAACAAAGATGCAGAAGTGCAAGATGCAGGAGTTTAACTCAGTCAAGGTGAAGTTCTAAAGAAAGTTTTTTTAAGACATTTTTCACTGTTCAGTTTGTTTGTTTTACTTTAGCCAATGACCTTGGGTGAAAGGGAATGTGGAATTGCCAAGGGACTGCAAGAGCCTTGGCAAGTTGTTGGGAAATTCAGGAGATAAATTCAGGCCCATTATCTGATTGCAAACAGGTAAGCACTCCAAAGTGAGGAATGATTTCATGAAGGATGAAGGTATAGATGGTTATTGCCCTATTTTTGGAAGTGGTGATGACTTCAAACCATTCTGAGAAGGTGTCTACCATGACCAAGATGTATTTAGATTATCTTACCTTGGGCATATGAGTGAAATCATATTGCCAGTCTATCTCTGGAATGGCACCATGGGCCTGGTGAGTCAGAAAATTAGGGGGTCAGATGACTGTAGGATGGCTTCATAGGCAAGTTTCAAATGTGGAGCAGAGTTCTTTTAGAAATGAGAAGTCAGAGGAGGATAGTTGCAAATGAGCCTCAGTGAATTGTGAGACTGAAGAAAAGATGGGGTGGAATAGATGTGGAGATAGGAACGTATCTTCCTGTTGGGTGGGGGAGTAAGGAATCATGGAGAGTAATGGGGGACTGGTGTGGATGATAGGGCCACTCTTCTAGCCTCCCCATCTGCCTTGTTGTCTGAAAAGATGAATGATTGGTTTTTCTGATGAGCTCCGTAATGTACAAGGCCTATGGTTGCTGGGAAGTGAAGAGTCACAAAGAGGTTTAGGATATAGCTGGATTTGGTGATGGAGTTCCCTTTTGTGGTAAGAAGGTTCCTCTAAAAATAGCAGAACAGGAAAAGATAACATGAAAAAACATGTTTGAAGTCAGTGTAGATTTTCAGGGATTCCCCCCTTTGCGAGGATAAATGCAAGGGTGAGGGTGATTAGTTTTGCCTGTTGGTTGGTGGTGTTGTTAGGTAGTGGTCCTGAGCTTACAACCTTTCCAGGAAGACAATGGCATATCCAGTCAATTGGCTCTCTTCTTGGAGAAAAGAGCTCCCATCTTTTAACTATATGAAAGTAGGGTTGTATAAAGTTCCCTCCTGAATATTTTAGGGGCAGGAAATAACTCTTCTGGAGTGTTAAGGCAGCTATATATTGCTGAAGAATGTATGTTGGAAGGCAGGGGTAAGAGGGTGGCTGGATATAAAGGAGGGAATGTCTTAAAGGAAATGGAAGAGTCCTCAATAAGAGCAACTGAGATGAGAGTAGAGATTGAAGACCCTTATAAGTAAGAAGCTTGAACAGATAATGAGGTGAGAGCACTTCAGTGAAAGCTCCAAGGAAAGTTATTTTTGATTACTGGGTTAAGACAAATGCTTCAGTCAATACCCTAAGACATAGTGCCCAGTCTCGTATGGTGAGCTCTAGCCTTTTTGATAGGTATGATACTGGGCCAAAGGTGGGACCAAACATGTGCCCAAAGACCCCCAGGATGAACCCACATTCCTCAGAGAAAAACAGAATGGTCTGGTGACATCAGGGAGGTATAGGGCTGGGTCTTGAAGAAAGGCTTTCCTTAGGGTCTGGAAAGGAATTTCCACCAAGTTGAGGAGAGGTTCACTGGTAGTACCCTTTGAAGTCTCGTAACAGGCGACTGCAAGGATGGAAAAATTTGGGATCTGTGATAGTAAATATCCTGATAGTCCTAGAAAGGAAAGGATTTCTTCCTTGGTAGATGGAGTGGGCATGTTCTGCAACAATGCTTTTCTCTCTACAATGATGGCCTTAAATCCAGGTGAGAGGCTAATTCCTAAGTAAATAATCCGAGGTTGGGAAAGTTGTACCTTTCCTTGAGTGAACCTATCCTCTCTGTCAGCCAGTAAGTTTCTTCTTGGGAGTCTTTGAGAGAGGGACTACATAGAAGAAGATCATTAACATACTGTAAGCAAGGAGGAAATGAAAGTAAGAAGGGCAAGATCATGAGACAGAGTTTGGCCAAAGGGGTGAGGGCTGTCTTGAAATCCCTGTGGGAGAACTGTCCAGGTCAGCTGGAACTGAAACTTGAGTTAGAGTGTCAGTCCAGGTGAAGGCAAATAGATCCTGTGATTCAGGATGAAGATGAATAGTGAAACAGGCATCTTTCAAATCCAACACAGAGATGCATGTGGTGGAAAAGGGGACAGAGGAACGCAATGTGTAGGGATTGGACACAATGTGAAGATGGGAACAACTGCTGAGTTGATGATGCAGAGATCTTGCACCAAATGATCCAATAGGCTTTTTAACAACCAGGACAGGACTGTTATAAGGTGAGTTGGTGGATCCTAAAGGAGTGGTTGAAGTCCTAAGAGGCTCCTTAGGGAAAGGGAATATTGGCCCTGGGCTGGGTAGGATGTTGGGTCTTTCAGGTGAATGAGTACAGGTGAGCATGTGGCTACAGGTGGTGTGTGGGTGTCCCAGATCTTGGGGTCAAAATGGGAGGGAGAAAGGGTATAGGAAGACTCAGGTTGACTTCTATATTCCTACAAGTTCAAGAGGAGAGGAATAGCAGAGGAGTCTTGGTGGAGGTGCATGGTGGGTGAAAAGGAAATAGAGGCACCCTCTATTGGTTAGGATATCCCTCCCCAGGAGGGAAATTGGACACATATAAATTATCAAAAAGGAGTGAATGAAGCAGGTTTGTCTGATATGATAACTTATTGGAGGGGTTTTTAGAGGGTGGTATGGTTTTCCCTCTACTCCAACAATAGAGGATTTGGCAGGGAAAGTGGGTCCCCAAAACTCCTGCAGCACTGAAAATGTGACTCCAGTATCTATAAGGAAAGGGAACTGCCTGCCTGCCACCATAAGGGACACCCATGGATCCTGAGGCAGTGATCATTTTCATGTATAGAAGTTCAGGGCCCCTTCATTCATCCATTGTCAATCCCAATAAGTCACTGGGGGAAGCGGGTGAGGGTGATCTGGCACTTCTCTGAGCACCACCACGATTCACTGCCCAATGTCCTGGTTGATGGCATTTTGGTCAAAGACCTGGGGATTGCTGGGGTTTGGGGCAGACTCGAACACATTGGCATTCTTTTTGAACTTGATATATAGGCCTGGAAGTCTTCTGGGGGTTGGAGTGCCCCTAGTAGTTGTTGTCTAGGCAGGTCTATCTGAATGAAAGTTGTTGGCTAGCATTTGATATTTAAGTTCTTTTTTCTTCCCTTCCATTATACATCCTTAATGACACCACTAGAAATTCTGTCTGTGGGGTGAGGGTTCCCCTATCCAACTACCTCAATTTACCCTTTATGTTCAGATAGCTTTGGGAAAATAAGTCATGTGTAGCTGTTGTACCTTCAAAGTTTCAGGGTCCTGATTAGTATATTTGAGCATGGCCTCTGTGAGGCGACTCAGAAAGGTGGATGGCTTTTCAGTTTTGTCTTGTAATACTTCCTGAAGTTTATCATAATTAATAGGTTTAAAGGCAGTCTTTCAGAGATCTACAAGGACACATTTTTTAGGTGTACTTTATGAGATATGTAGAAGAGCTCTTTGTCATGAGTAGGAATGTTCCCTTAGTTGAATAAGGAAGGCTATTTAAGATGTATAGGAAAATCCTCAGAGGTGAGTAGAAAGTGCTGTCTGAGGTGAGTAGGGAGTAAACGCATAGGACTATAGTGAGTACTAGGGGTGTCTACAGAGGAATGTATAAAGTGTGTAGTGGGGGTGCTCTGAGGTGAGTAAAAACAGTTCACTGGGGTGTTATAGGACTGCATTCTAAAGTGAATATTGAAAGATTTCAAAGGTACATAAAGAGCGAACACTGAGATGTGATAGGAGGGCTTGATATGGCATGTTTCAGGGCTCCGTAAGCGTTAATGGAGGGCTTTATGAGATGTGTAGGTACAGCAATCCGAAGTATGTGGGCAGATTTCTTGAGGTATGTGGAAAGGATTCTTTGAGGTGTGAGATGAGTGTTCTCTGAGGTGCATTGAATGGGCTCTCTGATGTAAGTAAGAAATTCTTTTGAAATGTGTAGGAGGGATTTCTGAGATGACTGGGAATGTTCCCTAAGGAGGGCTATTTGAGTTTTATAGGGAAGACTTAGTAGTATTTACAGAGGGCAGTCTGAGTGGAGCAGCAATGACTGACAATGAAATAGAGGACTCATTGAGGTTTGTGGAGCCATCTTTCTGATGTGTGTAGGGACTGCTCTTGAGTTGAATAGTGAGGGCTTTCTGAAATATTGGAGAGTGCAGTTGGACATGCACAGGGATATCTCTGAGGTTTGAAGGGAGAAGCCTATGAGCAGTGTAGGGAAGAATTTATGATGTGTGTAGGAGTGCTCTGCTAGGTTTGTCAGGACTCCTTAATGTGTGTGTGAGGTCCACTTGAGGTTATTAGAGATGATTCACTGAGGTGTATATGGATGGCACAATAAGGGGTTAGGTCTCAGTGAGTTACATACAGATATCCTTCTGAGGTGATTAGTGAGAATTCTTTCAAATGGCTATACAGACATACAGGTGTTGAAAAGAGAGCTCTCTGAGTTATGTAGGGAGGTCCCTTTGAAGTGCTAGTCTTAAGAGGTATGAAGGAGTGATTATTGACTTGAGTGGAAGTGATCCTTACATAAACAGGAGTGCTGTTTCAGGTGAATATGTTATGCTCTCTAAAGTCTGTAGTGAGTAGAAGTACTTTTTGAGTTGTTTAATGAGGGCTTTCAAATCTTTTTCCCTGCTCTCAGTTTAGGGAGGGGTATGGGAAGAAGAGGAAAAGTATAAAATGTCCCTTTTAAACTAACCAGCAAAAACTATGTACGAAAAGTTAAGTGCACCACTGTTACATTTTCCCACTGTTCAATTCTGAATTCCATACCTATAAAAAATGGGTGATGAAATCTCCAAGATGTTTCCTGATGAGAGAAGGTAAAGGTGGGGGAAAGTGACACAAAGTCCTTATTTTCTGTGAGGTGGGGCACAGATAGTTCAGGTTATTCAGCATCGCAGCAGTTCAGAGGTTCATGGTGGCAGTTGAGATATGAATGGATAAGGCATATAAAGGGCAAGGTTCATGTTAGGATACAATAAGAAGAGAGCAAAGCATTATTTTGTTTGTAAACAATTACACATAAGCAGTTAGTATTTCAGCTAGTCTCTGAAAGGCAGGACAAGTTTTGCCTCTACAGTCTTGTGATAGCTAAATATTGGATTTTTTCATACAAGCACTCTTTCTTTACAGCCTCCAGCTATGCTTACTTTTGATAGGGCTGTTGGCACATATGTATATCTTAAGTTACATGTAAAAATTGTTTTTTCCTTTTAAATATCTGTATAATATTTTTAGATTTCTCTACTCTTCTGTCAGATTGAAGACCAAGTTGGTCAAAATGAACCTTTCTCCTATCTACTGTTAAGAGTCAGCTGAAGGTTCTCAGAGATCCCTCTTGGAAATGAGCTTGAAGCCTCTTGACTCTTTAGCCATCCTGTACCAGTAGGGCCATCTGTCAGGATGAGTCAGAGCCTTACCAAGTGTATATGACTTCTCTTGGAATTATCAGGGACATTTCTCTCTCCAATGACACTCTGCTTTGCAAAATGTGTGCTGTTAATTCATGTCCTCTGGGGTACTCTTAATCTCCCTGATTGGAAGTTTAGGTGACTTACCAGAGTTGCAGGTTCATTAGCATGGTCTCATTCTTCTCTGGGTCTTGGCTGAGCTTAGAAGGCAAGGGCCAAATATTGGCTGCATTTTCCTTGGTCCATATTTTTCCTTGATTTTAAACTCCAATTTTTTCATTTTAACATACAACAGGTCAGTTTCACCAGACTTTAATTGAGACCAATGGGTTTTAATTTTAGAGTTACCCCTTCCATTTAATGGGAATGAGTATGAGCTCTGTAAGTTAGCCTTATATTCTGTCTGTCCTGTAGGTGCTGGCTAATTATGTCTGATTAACTCAGTTTGTTCTATTAGGTTGAGTACCTCTGAAAAACATTTATAGGCAATATTTATAAAGTTTAAAGGAAATTACAAAATAAAATTAACAATAGCCAAATATATCCAGTTTGTATATAGCTATGACTCAAGACTGGACATCTTATACTGTGCTAAATGGAAGACAAGAAGTAGATAAGGGTGGGAGAAAAGATAGATGCAGGAACATATAACACAGGAAGGAAGAAATTCATTTCTAATGGGATTTGTGGAACTTGGCAACAAACAATTTTCAAGAGGCCTCCTTCCTTAGTAAGCTAGATTTCTTTCCCTACATAACTATATCAAATGCTGTTCAATAGGACTGGAGAGAATAGCATCCTTGTCTTGCTCCTAATTTAGAGGAAATGATTTCAGTGTTCCCATGTTTGTTATGACATTGGATTTGGATTTGTCATATGTAACCTTTAATGGTTGTTAAGGTAAGTTCTTATTGAGCCTAATTTGTTCAGGGTTCTTATATGAGTTGGCAACAAATTTTTTCAAAGACTTGTTTTTGCTTTATGAGATGACAAGAAGTTTTTGTTTTTAATTCTACTCATATGGTGAATTATTTATATTGATTTGCACAAGGTGAGCCATCCTTGTACTCTGGAGTAAAATCAATTTGATCTTGAGGTAAAATATTCTTAGGTGCTTTTAATTATGATTTGCTAATATTTTATCAGGTATTGTTGCAACTATGTTCTCAGAGATATTGCTCAGTAGTTTCCTTTTGTTCATGTGATTTTACCTGTTTGGGTAGCAATGTAATACCAACTTCATTAAATAAGTTTGAAGCATTTTCTTTCTCCTTTTGCTTCATGGAGTAATTTGAGAAGCAACTAAATATATTAAACATTTTTTTAGTTGTAGATAGACACAATATGATTATTTAATTAATTAATTAATTAATTAATTTTTGGTGCTCAGTATTGAACCTAGGGCCTCGTATGTGCTAGGCAAGTGCTCTACAACAGTTCTACAACATCAGCCCTCATTAATTGTTTTTAAAGTGTGTGGTAGTATTCAGCTAAGGCTACCTTAGGTTCAGGTTTTTTCTCTTTTAGATGGTTTTTCAAAAACTATCTTTAGCTGGGCTGCAATGGCATATGTTTGAATTCTCAGCTGCTTTGGATTCTGAGGAAAGAGAATCATAAGCTCAAAGTCATATTCATAATGTTCCAAGGCTCTCAGCAACTTAGCAAAAACCCTGTCTAAAAATAAAATATAACAAAGAACTGGGGATGTGTCTTGATGATTAGTCACCCCTGGGATACTGATATATTTGTACTTTAAATTGTTAGTAGTATGTTCATTCTCATATATTCACGTATGTACTTACCAAAATTTGAATAGTCTCTTTTCTCTGTGCTTTACTTTTCCCTCCTCCTCTCTCCTCATGAGTCTCCATTCTGCTCTTCTTTTTTACTTCTTTTGTGAAATATTATTTCTCATTCATTTTTATTTCTACTTTCGCATGTAAAAGAAAACACTTGATCCTTGATTTTCTGAGTCTGGCTTTTTTCACTTAGCTTGATGTTCTCCAGATTCATTCATTTGGACAAATGACATAAATTCATTCTTTTTTATGGTTGAGAAGAATGTGTACAGCAGTGAAGAGATGTGTAGATTCTATGTCCTCATCAGACATTGACTCTCCTGGTGCCTGATCTTCATACTGTGAAAAATGAGTGAGTGTCTTATAACCACCAGTCCCCTGTAATTTATTATAGGAACTTGATCAGATTAAGGGAGTGTACAATCTCAGTGTGTCACAGAGTAAATTCGATGTCCTTTTTTAAATGACAAGGACACCATTTGTGTGGCTACACCATTGTTGAGGGCCATCTTGGACAAGATGGCACCTGGCAGTGAGCCAAAGGGCACTGGATACCAAAATAAGAAAGGTTGCTTGCCTACTAGTTCCTTGGAGACTTATGACATGTTTGTTGATGCCAGGCTCTAGATTGGCTATCTAATATCATGCCGCACATAGACAGCTCGTGATTCATATAGTGCTATGCTGACATTCCTCTGCATGCTCTCCTGTGGGAGAGAAAGCTTTGCTATAATTGGCTGATAAGCTAGGAGCCTGGGAGAGGAGAGAGGGAGAAGGTAGAAGAAGGAGAGGGTAGCAGAACAAAGGAGGCAGGAAAAAACAGGGAGGACACATAAATCTGGTCAACTAAGATTGGTGGTGTCTCCTTTCTCCACGCCGGTTCCACTGGATGGAACAAGTGGTGACCTGTACGGGGAACTTCTTTCTCCTTCTGTGTCCTCCCAGGTAAGTAACTTAAGGTAAGCTATAGGAAAACTAAGTAACTTAAAGTAAGCTATAGGAAAACTGTAGGATAACCTCCCAGAAATCTCTGGCCAGAGTGTATAAGGGGGAGGTCACATAGTCCTGGTGAAAGGACACCACAGTCCCAGTGAAGGGGACCCCACAGTCCAGTGAAGGGACCCCTCAGTCCTGGTGAAAGGACCCCACAGTCCTGGTGAAGGGACCCCACAGTCCCGGTGAAAGGGACCCCACAGTCCCGGTTGAAGGGGACCACATACCTTGGTAAAGGGAGTCTACATTACCCCGGTAAAGGAGGCCACATAACCCCAATAAAGGGAGGTCTCATAACTCCAGAATGGGGTCACAAGTGTCTAGAATCAAATGATAAGAGTCATACAAGATGTATTTAAGGCTAATGGGACTGCTGTAAAACGATCTACTGTGACAGCACATGTAACCACGTTGACCAAGGTTAGTCCTTGGTTTTGGAAAAGGGAGTCCTAAATATTCCACAATGGGAACATGATAAAAGGATCTTATTAAGCAGAAAAGCAATTCCCATTACCTAGAGGTACTTTTCCCATGTGGCAGCTCATTAAGGAATGTCTAACATCTAAAAAAGATAAAATAATAACTCTAGTAAAAAAAAGAAATATGTGTCTGGAAGAGATAAACAACTAAGTGTAACTTCTCATAAAGAGGAAGAATAGGAGGAGGGGCTTACTGGGGAGGAATTAGAAAGAGCATCAAGGACATGGTCGCCCCATCAGTTATATCGGGAAGGAATACCAATCCATTCCTGGAGGCAGCCGCTCCCCCTCAAGCAGCCTCCCCCCTATATCCCCCAAAGTACCCTTGGGAGGAGTTATCTCATGCTATAATCAGATGGGTTTTTCACCACAGGGAGAAGAAACCCCCCTTAAGGAAACCTCAGCAGTCCCACAATTCTTCCCTGCACTAGAGGACCAAAATAGACAAAGATTCCACCAAACTCTGGATTTCAAAACAGTAAAACAATTTAAGAAGGCAGTGGCTACATATGGTCCACAGGCCCCATTTACAATTAATATGTTGGAATCAGTAGCGGGGCTGAATCTAGTGTTGGAAGATTGGAAAAGGCTATGTAAAGCTGTGCTATCAGGGGGGCAGTACCTAGTGTGGAAAACTGCATGGCAGGAAGCCTCATTAGAAACGGCACACTGTAACGCTGCCACAGGCTTTCCCAAAGAAATGTAGAAATGCTAACAGGAGAAGGAAACTATGAAGGTATTCAACAGCAGATTATTTATGATCCTGGGGTGCACGCACAAATTGCTACTGCTGCCACTAAAGCCTGGAAGTTAATTCAAGGGTCAGGAGATTTACAGGGGCAGTTGTCTAAGGTGATTCAGGGGAGTAATGAACCATTTGCAGATTTTGTTGATAGACTAATCCAAACTGCTGCTAGAGTATTTGGGGATTCATAACAAGCTATGCCCTTAATAAAACAATTAGCTTATGAGCAAGCAAATAGATGGTGTAAGAATCTATAAAACCATGGAAAAATAAAGATTTAAGTACTTATATAAAGGTCTGCAGGGATATCAATGATGCAGTCATTACAGGACAAGTAATAGCTGCTGCTCTTCATGGGCCAAATCAGGGGCAATCAAGAGCTAAAGGAATAATATGCTTTAAATGTGGGCAAAGAGGGCACTTCAGAAAAGACTGCCCTGAAGTACCCATAGGATTAAAGCTTAGGGGAACACCTAAGACTGGAGAACAACAAGGGACAAATCAACCTGCCCCAGGTCTATGTCCCCGGTGCCGAAAAGGAAGGCACTGGGCAAAATATTGTACATCAAAATTTGATATAGAGAGATATGCTATGCCAGCCCAGTCAATAACGGCCAGGGTCCCAACCCGGGGCCCTCAAATATACGGGGCCTTTCAGAATCCCATAGTCCAGATCCCCACTCACAATCCTTTCCGACTATCTCCCCATTGTCCCGAGGAACATCAGGGAGCAGGAGATTGGACCTCTGTGCCTCCGCCCAACTCGTTCTAACCCTAGAGATGGGAGTACAAGTGGTCCCCATGGGCATACATGGACCACTCCCTGAGGGCACAGTAGGATTATTGTTGGGGCAGAGTTCCACAACTCTATCAGGATTACAAGTATTGCCAGGAGTCATTGATTCTGATTATACTGGGGAAATAAAGATTATGTTATCCTCCCCTCGAGGGGTATCTGTTGTTTCTCCAGGAGATAAAATAGCACAAATATTGATATTGCCTAGCCATCATGGGACTTTTCCAAGTTCACAAAGGACTGGAGGAGACAACGGGTTTGGATCTGCAGGATCGGGTGTCTTTTGGGCACAATCAACAAAAAGTAGACTCATGCTTAAATTGAAAGTTAATGGTACTCCCATAGAGAGTCTAATAGACACAGGTGCTGACATCTCTATTATAAGACAGAAGGACTGGAACAAATCATGGCCTGTTACAGCACCCAGTACTACCTTACGGGGACTTGGATTTGCCCAAACCCCATTACAAAGTTCAGCTGTGTTATCTTGGGAGGACCCTGATGGGAAAAGGGGGACATTACAACCTTATGTATTAGCTCACCTGCCTGTCACTCTTTGGGGAAGAGACATTTTAAAACAGATGGATACTGTCATTTCTCCTCAGTTGAACAAAATATTTCCTGTCTAAACCCAACTGTTTTACCAGTCATGGTCGGACAAGGTTATACCCCTGGAAAAGGACTAGGCAAGAATCTACAAGATATTACCTGCCCCATTCAAGCCGAAGGACAAGCAGGGACTAAAGGGCTGGGTTTTCTGGAGGGGCCACTGAACCATTAAGATAACATGAAAATCCAATAATCCTATCTGGGTCCCCCAGTGGCCCCTTTCTAAAGAAAAAATAGAGGTGACCCAGGAAATAGTTAATCAACAATTGAAGGAAAATCATATCATTCCTTCCACTTCCCTTGGAATACACCCATTTTTGTCATAAAAAAGAAGTCTGGGAAATGGCGACTCTTGCAGGATCTGAGAGCCATAAATTCCAGCATGCAGATTATGGGCCCGGTGCAACTGGGTCTCCCCTCATTAGCTGCTGTTCCAAAACATTATCATATCATCTCTATAGACATAAAGATTGTTTCTTTTCCATTCCTGTGCATCCCAAGGATGGCCCTCGATTTGCCTTTTCCACTCCCTCTTTGAATAATGAAGGGCCTAATACTAGATACCAATGGGTGGTCCTTCCCCAGGGAATGGCAAATAGTCACACTATGTGTCAAATATATGTTGGCCAGGCTATATCACAGATTAGACAAAATTGTAAAGGACTTTATTGTCTCCGTTATATGGATGATATTCTTTTGGCTTATAAGGAACAGGAGACCTTATTAGGGGTATTGGATGATATTATCAAAACCCTAGAAAAATGGGGCTTACATGTGGCCCCAGAAAAGGTGCAAACCCACAACCCTATTACCTTTCTAGGACATCTAATATTAGATACCTTGTTAGGCCAAAAAAATTCAATTAGCCACAGGAAAGCTTAAGACTCTAAATGATTTCCAAAAATTATTAGGTGATATAAATTGAATAAGGTCAAATTTGGGAATCACCACTGATCAACTTAAGCCTCTGTTTCATATTCTCCAAGAATCCCCCAGAAATTTAACTCCTGAAGGTAGAAAAGCCTTGAGATTAGTAGAACAAGTTTTGAAAAATGCTCATAGTGATAGAGCTAATCTATTCTTGCCTTTTAATCTCATAGTATTAGATTCTGAATATACTCCTACGGGTCTATTGTGACAAACTGACTCCTAATATGGATCCATTTGCTAGTGTCCCCCAAAAATGTTGTTTCCCCGTATCCTGTGATGGTAGCAAATCTAGTTACATTAGGACTTAAGACAGCCCTTCCAGTTTTTGGAGTTCATCCTCAGACAGTTATTGTCCATACACGGCAAAACAGATTGAAATACTAGTTAACAATAATGAAGATTGGGCAATTGTTATTGTTCCACCATGGCCACATTTGATAATCACTTGCCAAGTTCACCTATTGTCAGCTTCTTCAAAAGACATCCTGTTATTTTCCCTCAGGTTGTTAAGTCTCAACCTATCCCAGCAGCAAATAAAATCCTTACAGATGGCTCCTCCTCCAGCACAGCTACAGTAGTTTCTGATAAAGTACAGACTATTATTACTTCTCATAAGTCTGCTCAAAAAAAATGAACTGGAAGCATTTATAACTGCCTTACAAACATTTCCTGAGAAACCTTTAAATATTTATACTGACAGTCTCTATATTGCCCAGCTTGTGCCCCGACTTGAGACAGCTGGACCCATTAGTCCTCAATCTACCTTACAACAATGCTTTTATCAAGTACAAACTCTTCTGTGGGCTCACAAAGAACCTTTATATATAGGCCATATCAGAGCACATTCAGGCTTACCTGGGCCTTTAGCTCAAGGAAATTCTACTGCAGATTCAGCTACTCGAGATCCTCATGTGTTTAACATTGTACAAAAATCAATTAATTTCCATAAAGATTTTCATGTCAATGCTACTACTCTCAAAATAATATATAACATTACAAAAGAACAAGCCAGAAATATAGTAAAACAGTGTCCTGCCTGTGTGCCTCATTTATCTGTTCCTCATTTGGAGTCAATCCTAGAGGACTCCTTCCAAATCATCTATGGCAGATGGATATCACCCATATCCCTGAATTTGATACTTTAAGATTTGTACATGTAACTGTAGATACCTACTCAGGATATATATTTGCTACTGCCCATACAGGGGAAAAGACAAAAGATGTAATCAGTTATTGCCTTCAAGCCTTTGCTACTATGGGAAGGCCAAAATCATTTAAAACAGATAATGGGCCTGCATATACTCTTCATTTCAACAGTTTTGCTCAAAGTTTAATATCTATCATTCTATAGGATTGCCCTACAATCCACAAGGACAAGCTATCATGGAAAGGGCTAGTCAAACATTTGAAAGTCTGCTTAACTAAACAAAAAGGGGGAATAGGGACATTAGCCCCTCCCAAGAACAGACTTAATCTTGCTTTATTCACCCTCAATTTTTTAACTTTGGATGCTATGGGCTGTACTGCGGCTGATAGACATTTTAGTGAAAAGTCTGGTGGCCATCCACAAGCAAAGTGGAAAGACATCTTGACTGGGTCCTGGGAAGGACCTGACCCAGTATTAATTTGGGGGAGAGGATCTGTTTGTGTTTTTCCTCAGGACCAACAACAACCTATCTGGGTCCCTGAGCGCTTGGTAAGAACTATCCATAAGAAAGAAAATGGCACCGAAACACAAAATGATGGTGATGGTGGTAAGCCTGCTGTTGTTAACTCTTCCTAAAACTTTGGGATATATCACTCATGGCACACAAGTTTTCCCTCAATTATTTCCTAGTACAGAACTTCTAGGTATCCCTTACCTACCAGCTGGTTCCACTGTAAAGCCACTTATTACTAGTCTAAACTTCAAGTTAAGAGGTAGTCTTTGCTTCCTCTGGTTAGTCACCTCAGAAACTGCCATAATACAGGGAGGCAATCTCTCTCTCATTCATTAAAGGTACAGTCTAAAGCAAACCTATATAAAGGGAAGTAATACACCTGTTTATAGTTATACAGGGTGTGAGGCCAATTACTCTTCCTTTTATCAGGTTTTCCCCCCTACTCCCGTATGTGTCACATCTCCGTTTGTGTCATTCTAAGAGTTCTAAGTTTGATATTAACATTACTAATAACAATGATAATGATACTGAGGTCCTTAACTGTGTTATGTGTTAAGAGTGTTATGTGTTATGTGTTAAGAGTGTTATGTGTCTAGTTTTTGGGATGCTTCACTATTTCCTCTGGCTGTGATTGTCAGGATTCCAAAATTCATTCCAGTCCCAGTGACCTTAATTCATAGTGAGTGGAATTTCCTACCTGTGAAAGCAAAAAGAGATTTTGGTGTCTCAGCCATTATAGCCATTGCTGCTGCTGTGGCGGCTGCTGCGGCTGCTGCCACTGCTGCTGGACTTGCCCTAGGAACTGCTATTCCTACTGCTCATGTGCTCAACAATCTGTCACAAGCCACTGCCAAAGCATTGACAGCCCAGGAAAACATCAATGTGCATCTCGCCATGGGAATCCTGATTCTAAACCAAAGAGTGGACTTACTACAAGAATAAGTGGACATGTTGACTGTTACTGCACAGACAGGCTGTCTAGTGCATGCCCAAGCACTATGTGTTACCCCGATACCCTATTCTAATATTACTGCTGCTGCCAATCTGTCCAAATGGCTTGGTAGCATGCTTAATGGGACATGGACTAAAGAGTTTACTAATTTGACTACCCTATTGAGAAATTATATATTTGTGGTATATAGTACTCAGATCAAGGTCCCGGGTATGCCAGAAGCCATTAGTTTCTTACAGTCAGTGTTACAATTTGGTAAACAATGGATGGGAAGTTTTGCTATGATGAGATTGTTGTTCTTTCTGTTATTATTGCTGCTCAGATATTTGTTGTCTCTAAGGCATCATCAAAGATGGCAAACTTTAGTGGTATGGCAAGCCCTTATGGCCATGGACCAAGGCTCTGATCCTCAGATTTGGCTCTCCCAATTACAGGACTGGTAGTCAATGACGGGTAAGCACAGAGTGGACTTTATACAACCCAAGACAGGGATCAAAGCATACCAACAGCTCTTTGATCCCCAATGACGGGTAAGGATAAAGTCTGATTCTGGCACCTAAGACAGGCACAGTCGCTGTTCTTTTCTTTTTATAACAAAAAGGGGGAGCCTGTTGAGGGCTGTCTTGGACAAGATGGAGCCTGGCAGTGAGCCAAAGGGCACTGGATACCAAAATAAGGAAGTACCCAAAAAGGTTGCTTGCCTACTAGTTCCTTGGAGACTTATGACGTGTTGACACCAGGCTCTAGGTTTGGCTATCTAATATCATGCCGCTCATGGACAGCTCGTGATTCATATAGCGCTATGCTGACATTCCTCTGCATGCTCTCCTGTGGGAGAGAAAGCTTTGCTATAATTGGCTGATAAGTTAGGAGCCTGGGGGAGGAGAGAGGGAGAGGGTAGAAGAAGGGAGAGGGTAGCAGAACAAAGGAGGCAGAAAAACAGGGAGGACACAATAAATCTGGTCAACTAAAGATTGGTGGTGTCTCCTTTCTCCACGCCGGTTCCACTGGATGGAACACACCATCGTGGCCTAATAACCTCCAGGTCAAACCTCCTATTATCACAATAGGAGTTAAAGATTTGAAAATACAAGTTTGGGGAGGACAAACTTTCAGACCATAGTAAAAACTGATGCCTTTTTTTTGTGTAGGGTATCATGTAAGTGCCTCATGCATAGACTTTATTTCAGGTTCCCCAAAATTTTGAGACACAAAAATATCTGCAGCTATGAACCCCATAATATTAGCATCTCTAGGTGATTTTGGGTCAAGATACTAACTATCAGGTCAGTGGTGTTGAGCCTGTGCTGCAGAAGAAAAATGAACATGTAGAAGAGAAAAAGGATGATTTTGGTTGAGATCCCAAGGCCACCTTCAGAGAAAAATGTGTTTATTTTGCTAATAAAATTATATTTTTGATAGGTTCTTTTCATCATTTCAGCAAGAAATTACATAGTTTGTATCTTAGGAGAAAATGAAAGAAAAATTTTATTTCAAATAATATCAACTGCATCATCTGCAGCCTATACTGTTATCAGACAAATGTGTGGATTCACCCAAGTACACCATTTTCCATTTAACTTCTGAAGTTTCTCTGACACCCTTCCGGTGCAATTTTCCTATTATTATCAAATTGTGTCTGAATAATATAACAATGGTTGGGCTTCCACTATGTATCAGCTTCCCCGTACATTCAGAATTACCACATATTATTGAGAATACTTAAAATTTTTCTATCATCTTGAGGTTTTCTGGGGTAATCCCTTACTTGGTTTTCATCTTTCTCATCTTCATTAAACACAAGGTATATATTAAAATCTCTACAATTTTTGGTGATTTCAAGTGGGAGGATTACATAATAATAGAGAATTCCAAACATCTCAAAAATGAATCTTAATGAAGTAGGTATACACATAGGTATATAATTCCATTGCTGTATTTATTCAGGTTTATTACCAGACCTAATATTTCTAATTTATTAACTGAGCCAACAATGAGAACTATGTTCTCTAAGGTATATTGTTTCAATTTGCATATGTGATCTTTCATTGAGTTCAAGTGTGACCTTGATGCTAAATGCAATCATCTCACCTATAAAATATGGTCAGTCATATTACCTATGTCCTAGTGCTATTATGTGTGAGAGAAGATGAAGTATCAAATATGGAAGTGTTTCTGACATATAATGAACTCAATAGAAATATTGGCCTTCATGTATTAATTATGCAGTTCCTTATATATGAGACTTGGGAGATTTAATTCATTTCTTTTAATAATGACTGTTTTACTGCCTCAACAAATCTCCATACTGTTTGAAAATTTCAACAAAATGATTAGAAATATCTTTGCTTGTATTTTTGGATTCTCTTTGAACCCCCAGTGTAAGTATTTATCTTACACACCTGTTATAATCGTGACCAGAATAAGTGTTCTAAGTGAACCAAGTTCAGTTATCAAATATTAGTATGAACATATTCTGATTGTTTTCTCTTCAGTCATCTGGAATCAGAGTGGTAATTAAAATCACAGTTAAGGTAGATTCAGAGTCATTCCATGTAAGAGTTTCCTTAATTAGAAAAATTTGACTCATGTCGGAAATATGAACCTCCAAAAGACTCCTAGGTTTTCATCTTCATGAAGTAAGCCAACATATGTCTCCAGTTCAGAAACTGAAGCATAAATTTGGTACGGAAAATTTGATTTTGATCTAACAAAGAAATATTTTCTATACCAGGCATATTTGTGCTGTAAGTCAAATGTCTGAAATAGTAAGTATGTATTTTTAATCCTTTCCAATCACGTATTAAAAATGGCATTCATAGAAAATCATGTGTGTGAGGCTAAATTATTTCATTAGTCTTTACAACTTGCAGATTTATAAGGCAAGATACAAAGGAAAATCAGAACATTTAAATATTCATGAAAAAGGGATACCATTTTTTAAAATTTATTTTTATTGTAAACAAATGGGATACATGTTGTTTCTGTTTGTACATGGAGTAACAGCATACCATTTGCTTAATCATATATTCACATAGGGTAATGAGGTTTGATTCATTCCGTTATTTTTTTCCATCCCCCCTACCACACCCACCCCTCTTTTCCCTCTATACAATCCCTCCTTCCTCCATTCTTGCCCACCTTCCACCCCCCATTATGTGTCATCATCAGCTTATCACTGAGATCATTCATCTTTTGGAATTTTGAGATTGACTTATCTCACTTAGCATGATATTCTCCAATTTCATCCATTTGCCTGCAAATGTCATAATTTTAATATTCTTTATAGCTGAGTAATAATCCATTGTATGTATGTGTATGTATATATATATATATATATATATATATATATATATATATATACACCACAGTTTCCTTATCCATTCATCAATTGAAGGGCATCTAAGTTGGTTCAACAGTCTGGATATTGTCAATTGAGCAGCTATGAACATTGATGTGGCTGTATCTCTGTAGTATGCTGATTTTAAGTCCTTTGGGTATATGCCAAGAAGTGGGATAGCTGGGTCAAATGGTGGGTCCATTCCAAGTTTTCTAAGGAATCTCCACACTGCTTTCCAGAGTGGCTGCACTAATTTGCAGTCCCACCAGCAATGTATGAGTGTACCTTTTTCCCTACATCCTCTCCAACACCTATTGTTGCTTGTATTCTTGATAATCACCATTCTAATTGGGGTGAGATGGAATCTTAGTGTAGTTTTGATTTGCATTTCTCTTATTACTAAAGATGGTGAACATTTTTTCATATGTTTGTTGATTGCTTGTAGATCTTCTTCTGTGAAGTGTCTGTTCATATCCTTAGCCCATTTGTTGATTGGGTTATTTGTATACTTGGTGTAGAGTTTTTTGAGTTCTTTATATATTCTGGAAATTAGTGCTCTATCTGAAGTATGAGTGGCAAAGACATTCTCCCACTCTGTAGGTTCTCTCTTTGCATTGCTGATAGTTTCCTTTACTGAGAGAAAGCTATTTAGTTTGAATCTATCCCAGTTATTGATTCTTGCTTTTATTTCTTATGCTATAGGAGACCTGTTAAGGAAGTCTGATCCTAAGCCAACAAGTTGAAGAATTGCATCTACTTTTTCTTCTATAAGATGCAGGGTCTCTGGTCTGATTTCAAAGTCTTTGATCCATTGTGATTTGATTTTTGTGCAGGGTGAGAGAGAGGGATTTAGGTTCATTCTGTTGCATATGGATTTCCAGTTTTCCCAGCACCATTTGTTGAAGAGGCTATCTTTTCTCCATTGTGTATTTTTGGCACCTTTGTGTAATACGAGAAAATTGTATTTATTTGGGTTTGTGTCCGTGTCCTCCATTCTGTACCATTGATCTTTCTTTCTATTTTGGTGCCAATACCATGCCATTTTTGTTACTATTGCTTTGTAGTATAGTTGAAGTTCTGGTATTGCGATAACCCCTGTTTCATTCTTCCTGCTAAGGATTGCTTTAGCCATTCTGGGTTTCTTATTCTTCCAAATGAATTTCATGATTGCTTGCTCTATTTCTGTAATGTACGTCATTGGGATTTTAATCGGAATTGCATTGAATCTTTATAGCACTTTTGGTAGTATGGCTATTTTGACAATATTAATTCTGCCTATCCAAGAACATGGGAGATCTTTCCATCTTCTAAGGTCTTCCTCAATTTCTTTTTTCAATGTTTTGTAGTTTTCATTATAGAGATCTTTTACCTCTTTGGTTAGATTGATTCCCAATTTTTTTTTTTTTTGAGGCTATTGCAAATAGAGTTGTTTTCCTCATTTCCCTTTCAACTGTTTCGTCGCTGGCATTTAAAAATGCTTTAGATTTATGCGTGCTGATTTTATAGCCTGCTATTTTGATGAATTCATTGATGAGGTCTAGAAGTTTTTTGGAGGAGGTTTTGGATCCTCTAAATATAGAATCATATCATCAAGAAATAGTGACAGCTTAAGTTCCTCTATTCCTATTCGTATCCTTTTAATTTCTTTGGTCTGCCTAATTCCTCTGGCTAGAGTTTCGAAGACACTGTTGAATAGAAGTGGTGAAAGGTAACATCCCTGTCTTGTTCCCATTTTTCAAGGGAATGCTTTCAGTTTTTCTCCAATAAGAATGATGTTGGCCATGGGCTTAGCATAAATAGCCTTTACAATGTTCAGGTATGTTCCTACTATCCCTATTTTTTCTAGTGTTTTGAGCATGAAGGGGTGTTCTATTTTGTCGAACGCTTTTTCTGCATCAATTGAAATAACCATGATTCTTATCTTTAAGTCTATTGACATGATGGATTACATTTATTGATTTATGGATGTTAAAGCATCCTTACATTCCAGGGTTGAACCCCACATGATTAGGGTGACCAATTTTCTTAATATGTTTTTGGATACGGTTTGCCAATATTTTGTTAAGGATCTTTGCATCTATATTCTTCAAGGATATTGGTCTAAAATTTTCTTTCCTTGATGTGTCTTTGCCTGGTTTGGGTCTGAGGGTGATTTTAGCTTCATAGAATGAGTTTGGTAGGGTTCCCTCCTTTTCTCTTTCCTGGAATACTTTGAGAAGTATTGGAATGAGTTCTTCTTTAAAGGTCTTATAGAACTCAGCTGAGAATCCATCTGGTCCTGGGCTTTTCTTGGATGGTAGACTTTTAATGGATTCTTCTATTTCATTGTTTGATATTGATCTGTTTAAATTGTGTATGTTCTCCTGGTTCAGTTTGTGAGGAGCATATGCCTCTAGAAATTTGTCAATGTCTTTGGTAGTTTCTATTTTGTTGGAATACAGATTTTCAAAGTAGCTTCTCATTATGTCCTGTATGTCAGTGGTGTCTGTCATGATATTTCCTTTTGCATCACGAATTTAGTAATTTGAGTATTCTCTCTCCTTCTCTTTGTTTGTGTGGCTAAGGGTTTGTCTAGTTTGTTGACTTTCTCAAGGAACCAACTTTTTGATTTGTCAATTTTTTGAATTGTTTCCTTTGTTTCAATTTCATTGATTTCAGCTCTTATTTTAATTATTTCCTGTCTTCTACTACTTTTTCTGTTATTCTGTTTTTCTTTTTCCAGGGCTTTGAGCTGTAATGTTAAGTCATTGTTGACTTTTCATTCTTTTCTGGATTGTGCTCCATGCTATGAATTTTCCTCTTAGTACTGCTTTCATAGTGTCCCAGAGATTTTGGTATGTTGTGTCATCGTTCTCATTGACCTCTAAGACTTTTTTTTATCTCCTCCCTGATGTTTTTTGTCATCCATGCTTCATTCGATAGTGTATTATTTAGTCTCCTGGTGTTGGAGTAATTTCTGTTTTTTTATTTTGTCATTGATTTCTATTCTCATTCCATTATGATCTGACAGAACACAAGGCAGTAGGGTCAATTTTCTGTCTGTGAAGATGGCCTCCCTTGTTACAGAAAGAGTCTGTGATCATATGTCATGGCACATTTTATTTTTCCTTTATTGACCTTATCATTACAGAAAATCCAGCATTTTAAATTTTTAGTAAGACTTTTAACATCTTTTATTATGCAATGTCAATTGCATAATAAATGGAAAATTACAATAAGGCATATTTTGTAGCTTGCACACCCATGTTGAGTTTATTCTTACCAGAGCAGTGAATATGAAGCACACTACCAATACAGAAGTTTTTAGTACAATTTGGTGACTTCTCACAATTTCTACTATTGATACGTCAGTAAGTGGAAAGAACTGAAAGAAACCTGACTGTATATTGCCCTGGTTTCCTTTTCCCTTCACATCCTCAGCTGGAGAGGTAAGCTACCAGAGTTAAGCACCATGAGTGCGAAAGAAAAAGACAGGGGTCCTTGGTCTTGATGAGGAATACACTGCTTTCTTTCTGCATTTGAATCCAGTTCTCATTGGACCTCACAATATGGCCTTCTTTGTGTATTTATTTGTAGATAGAAGACACTCATCTTGTGCCCCTTTTCCTCTCTGTTCCCATAGTATTTTGGCCCACTGGATGTTTGTGCTTATGGAAATTAAAACTCCTTAATATGTATGAGGAGGCCAGATGCAATATACATGCTATAAGTGCAAAAGAAAAAAAAATGCAGCCCTCAATGGATTCAGAGAAGCCTTTATTTCTTTACAGAATTGGGTGCTTTTAGGGCCCATTTTCTGGATGGAAAAAATGGCCATCAGTTACAAAGGGTATTTTGGTTTTATAGGATGCAATGAGGATGATGTTATTGGAAATCTTGCACTTGCAGTTTTGACTGTCAAAGGCTAGTTGTACAAGTTAAAACCAGACCAAGAGGAATGAGTATTCACATCTTGCTCAATGTCATTTAAGACTAATTTGCCATGGGGGATGGTCAAGGTTTAGGACCCAGTAGTGAGTATCCACCCCTTTCCACCAGGGCCCATTGTTATCAGGATAAAATGCATTGGGAGAGATTTAATATCTGGGCAATTTTCTCCTCCTTCTTTCGAAGCTACAGCATCACTCCATTTTACTTGGGGAGCTATTTTATAGAAATTTGATTTTCCATAATCCTTCACATGTGGTTACATGTATGTGCTATGTTTATTCATGTGTTTCATCGTCTTCCTGGAATTCACTCATGAAACATAAGCACTAGGGTACAATCAACAAAAATTTATGATAACAGTAGCAGGGTATTCAAGCAAGAACAGCACCACTTTGAGCAGGTATTGTGACTGTGTAGGAGGAACACCAAGTGGCTAGTCTTCTTTTGCTTGCCTTCTACCTCCTCTTTCTCTCTCTTTTTCACTCTCCATTCCTCCTTTCTCCCTTCCTTCCATAGAATTAAGAACACCAATAAGCTGTCTTTACACTAAAACATTTATAAATGCATATTATAGTATTGTAAACTATAAACAAAGACATATATAAAATATCTAGAAGTACTTTATCTTATATAATTGAAAAGTGCATATTCATTGAAGGGCAACTCCCCACGTCACCTTAACCCAATACTATGCCAACCAACATGAATACTTTCTGTTTCACGATTTTTTTTTTTTTGCCAGGCATAGGACCGAGGGTCACAATCACTGAGCCACATCCCCAACCATTTTTGTATTTAAAGACAGGATCTCACTGAGTTATTTAGGGACTTGCTAAGTTGTTGAGGTGGGCCTCAAACTCATGATCCTTCTGCCTCAGCCTCCCAAGCTACTTGGGTGTTTCCATGAATTTGATACTTTTAAATACCTAATGTAATTGGTATTATACAGTATTTTACCTTCAATTAGCATAATCCTAGTCTTCTTAATATGTCTCAAATGCCATGTTTCAAATATTTCTAAGGGCCAAATAATATATTCCTTTAATTATTCAGTTGTTGTGAATATAAATTATTTTTATACTTTGGCTCTTGTGCATTATGCTATTATCAGCATGCAAGTGGTGATATTTCCTAGAAATCCTGATTTTAATTTATTTGGGAATATAACCTGAGGAGGATTGATGGTGACATATGGTCATTCTTATTTTAATTTTGGTGCAGATTTCATGATAATTTCCATAATTGCTATACTATTTTACATTCTTACCAATAATATATGAGCATGACAGCTTCTCCATAATTCTGAGGCAGTTCTTTATTCTCTTTTGTAGATAATCCCCATTCTAACAGGTGAGGGGTTATACCTTGAACTGGTTTTCTTTTAGTGTTTCTTATTGACAAATAACAACTGTCATATTCAATGTTAGGAGGCATCTAATTTTCAAATACTAAGTAATCTTACTGAATCAATTTCATTAATATCTATATTCATTGTATTTTTAATGTGCATTTCCTTTCTAAGTTGATAAAGAGTATCTGTCACTGCCTGTGGACGCTTATTATGTTGTCATGGGAGACATGTCTCTTGGGATCATTTGCTGTTTTGTTTGTTTATTTTTGAAGCCCTGTCTTGAACTCAGGGTTCTTAAACATTGAGCCACATCCCCAGTCCTGTTTATTTTTTATTTTGAAAAAGGGTTTCAACAGGTTTCTTGCAGACTTACTAATTGCTGAGGATGTCCTCGAAACTGATCATCCTAGCACAACTACCTGAGGCACTGGAATTATAAGCAAGATCTACTGCACCAAGCTCCTTGCTTATTTTTAATTAGATATTTATTATTATAGATTCCTATGGATTACTTATGTATTTTGGGCATTTTTCTCTTCTCAGTTGATGTTGAAGAAATTTCTCCAGTTCTGTCAGTTGAATCTTTTTCTCTGTCCATAGTGTACTTTGCTGTGATGAAGCTTTTGGTTTACTAAAATTTCAACTGTTTATTGTTTTGTTCCATGTTCTGTTCATGTCATTGCCAAGAAAATATTCCTAAGCACAGTTGTGAAGATTTTCTTGATTTTCCTTTTTGTATTTTCCTCCCAAGCTTATTATTAAATTGAAACATAATAACTTCTCCTGGTTAAGAGTTAACCACATGACATTTTGATACATGTAACACTGTGTGGTGATCAAATTAAAGTGAAGATCATATTTGTTATCTTAGGAGGATGGAAAGAGTTTGGTAAATGGGGCTCCAATATTTTCTTCTAGAAATTTTATAGGTACCGGTCTCATGTTTATATTTTTATTCATTCTTGTGTTGATGCTTTCTTATGCTATAAGATAAGGTTCTGAATTCTTTCTTCCCCACATGGATATACAGTGTCCTCAGCACCATTTCTTTAACAGGCTATCCCTTCTGTATTGTGTATTAGTTGCCCCCTTGTCAAAGAGGCACTGACAGCATATATCTGGGCTTATCCATGTTCTTTTAGATGAACATTTGTCTGCATGATGCCTTATATTTCAGAGCAATAGTGTTTTAACTTATACAGCTTTGTAATATATTTTGCAATCGGGAAGTGTGATGCTTTCAGCTTTGCTCTGTTTCAAGTTTGCTTTGACTGTTCAGAGTATGCCTCAGCCCATTTGTGCTACTATACCTGTAGATAACAGATCAGGTTTATAAAGAATACAAATGTATTTTTCTCAATATTCTGGGGACTAGGATTTCCAAAATCATGGCCCCATTGTCCAGATATAAAGAACACAAGTAACATTTAAGGTTTGCAAGGATATCAGGACAAAGAATGTTGAGAAAAATGTATACTTATACATTGCTGTTGGTACTGCAAATTGGTGCAAACACTGTGGAAATAAATAGGGAGACTTCCTAGAAAACTTGGAATGGACCTAACATGTGACCTAGTTATCCCATGCTTAGTTATATACTAAAAGTACTTGAAATATACATACTACACAGTGATACAGCCAAATCAATGTTTTTAACAACTCTATTCAAAATAGTTAAGCAAAGAAAAAGAAACCTAGGTTCTCCTCAACACATGAATGTATAAAGAAAATGTGATATACATACACAATGAAATATTACTTAGCCAAAAGAAAAAAAATGACTTTAGGACTTTTGCTGATAAATATATGGAGGTGCAGACTATCATGCTAAATATAATAATCCAGCTTCTAAAAAAGCAAAGACCTGAATGGTCAGATATTAACACAAATAAGGGACAGGAAGGAGTAGAATAATAGAAGTTTAATGGATTAGACAAAGGGAAATGAAGATAAGGGTGGGAGATGAGTATAGAAATCAGGGAATGAATAGAACATAACTTTTTATATATGATTATAAAACATAACTCTGTTTATATATGATTATACATTCAGTGTAAATTCAGATCATGTTCAACAAGAATGGGATTCTAATTAGAATAAGTTATGGTCCACATATGCATGATATGCCAAAATATTCTGTACTACCATATATACCTAAAAACAAGAAATAAACAGAAAACAAAAACATCAAGAGTTGCCATCATCTAGTAAAGGCCTTCTTGGTGCAGGAAGAGACACACCCACTGAAGAGTATTGCGTCTTGCATTTGCTGTGGCTTCTTCCTGCTTCCATTTTTTTCTTCCTAATCCCTCAACCTCTTTTAAAGTGCTACCCATATTCAGGATGTGTCTCCCCCTTCAGTCCACCATTCATCATTGGAAATAACCTCAGAGTTGAACACAGATATCTCTCAATCCTTGGCATTTCTAAGCATCTCTCAATCAAGCTGACAATCCAGATGAACACTCACATACACATATCAAATAAGGATGTTTAACAGAGAAAGTGTATCTCCATAAATTCATGTCATCCAAAGAGCAGGTGTGCCATGGGACACAGTACTGCATGTGTATTGACTCATGTTAAGATAACTTAGTCATCACAGAATAATCCCATATTTTATTTATTGACTCATGTTAAGATAAATTAGTCATCACAGAACGATCACATATTTCCTGTCCCCCTCAACAAAAATTTCAAAAGTTAATATGTTTTTCATCACTGATGAAAACCAAAGGGATGATTGTGGCAGTCATTGGTCACACACATCTCAGCACAATGATGAATTGGCTCACTTTCCACATATTTCTTAAGAAGAACATAATGCAGTCCACAAAGTACATTATGACAACAAAACCTTTGAGTGACCAGATGGTCCTGGTGACCATCTGTTCTGGGGATGCATTTGGATACAGGCTCGTTTTCTGAAGGTGCTGTATTGCCTCTTATGCTTTCACAAGTGAGCCAACACATATCCACTGGAGAGGACCATGAATCCTATGAAAGAGACACGTTCTGGATTCAAATTCCACTCTCCTTCACCCACATTAAAAGAAAAAATGCAAATTAAACTTTGAGGAAAAAACTACTGTGTTTAATGAATAAAGTATTCTCAAAACACAACAGTACCGCAAACAGGAAGTTTTAAAGAAAATGGCAAGAGACTTTAGGCCAATTTGATTAAAGAAAATATAATCAAAGGGAAGTTATTGAATGTCCTCAGTCATAGGGAATTGTAAAATAAGATGGTGGGAAAACTGTCAAGTCAAAAGACTGGTACATCCAAGGTCAAGAACAATTAGCAAAGAGAAAATAAAGCATTGACAC
Organism: Sciurus carolinensis; assembly: GCF_902686445.1. Classification (NCBI taxonomy): domain Eukaryota; kingdom Metazoa; phylum Chordata; class Mammalia; order Rodentia; family Sciuridae; genus Sciurus; species Sciurus carolinensis. The sequence continues at coordinate 46,303,661 of NC_062232.1, forward strand.
ACAGAAACTTGGATGATTCCTTAGAAACTCACACTAAGTATCCAAAAGTTTACACACTGTTCTTGTCCACTAAGGCAACACTGGTGAGAGGATCAGGTCATAACCAGGGATAACAGCTTCAAGGCTATAAGGGGTTAAAGATATCGCAGGGCCAGGGAGGGGCAGAGGTGACAAGAATGAGACAGGAGGGGCCCTCAAAATTGAAGTTTTTCTGCATTCTGAGTGTGCTGCTGTCAGCACCTGGTAAAACCACATCACATATTTTCAAGACAAGACCACTTGAGAAGTTTGGCTAAAGAGTGCATGGGTCTCACTTCACCATGCCTAACTTGGTGTGCATCTCAATTACCTCAATAAAAACATAATTATTTTAATGAGCACCCTCTTCAGGACAAAGTGAGATAACCTGTCTCACTGAGTAATAATTATTAAATTATCAGGAGGTAAATGGTCCAAGCACAGAGACTGGCACAGAGGTGAACTTAAACTTAACTGTCAGAGATGAGCAGTGCTCAGTCACAAGGTGGTTGGTGGGGAGTACAGAGCAAGGGCATGCAGAGCTTGTGAGGGCCAGGTGGTTGGCAGCAATGGGCCACATTCACCCTCAAGGAAGGATATGGGGCATGCATACTCATGATATTTATGTCTGTTGAGTGTTAGATATTGGAGAGTGAGTGACAGGAGCACATAGATGATTCCCACACTTCTCTTTGGAGAAATGGAATGTTAGAGTACCATTTTCTGAGCAGGTGTGGGGTGAAGGAAAGAATGATAGAGAAGGGTTTAGTTCTGGAGGTGGTGAGTTTGTGTGCACTGGGGGACACAACAAGTATCATCTCTCCATTGTATAGGCAGGACTGGAGCTCAAAACTCATCCCTATCATTGAAATTTAATGAATATTCAGCATCTTGGTTGGAATAAAGGCATAAGTCTCACCATGAAACTCAGAGAAGAAAGAAGGCAGCATGCATTTTGACTTTCTCAAGCAAAGAGGAAGACATTTCAAGAAAGAACCGGTAGCCAACAGTGAACTCACAGCTGAAAGACATAAACAAGAATAAATTCCAATGTCTATAATTAGTGAAATAGGTGTCACTGTGATGTGATTAAGAGAGCTATGGTCAGGGAACAAGCTAAGTTTCAGTCAAGGGTCATCTGAGAATACAGAGCAAAGAGGAATCATGTGGATGCTGTAAGTAGAGAAGAAAGCAGAATAACAGAAGTGGCTGAGGCTTAGGGGGAATATGGGGATTAACTGGATGAGCAGTGAGAAGAAGCACAAGATTCCTGAACTGAAGGGCAAGTAGGGTTGAGTACAGAGAGGTCAACCTACTAGGGTCTGTGCAGAGGGAGCTGCACCAGATGCACAGCAAGCTTGAATTCATTCACTCAGAGGGAGATGAGAAGAAGCCACACAGATATCTTTGAATTTGAACTGCAGTGTGAGGAATGAGTTTGCCTATGGTTTTGAGATAGAACATAATGGAAACTTGAGCAGTTGATGAGCTATCAGGTTGTGATTTCTGGCTGACACACAGCAGCTCTGCTTATGGACATTTGACCATAGAGGTTTGCAATGGGTGAAGGTCTCTGTAGCATGATAATCACAGTAGAAGAAGCAGGAGTCAAATAGAAGGGAAAGAGCAATACCTTTTCAAGCTTAGTGCAAAAATATTTCCTAAGGTGTATGAGTGTATTCCATAGACTATTGACAAGCTTGTACCCATATAAGGAATATACAATGAACCCTCCAACAGAACTGCACCATCTCCAAACTTGCTTATATATAACACTAAAAGCCCTGCTGTGTGCATGGGTTTCAGGCTTTGGGAATTACCTTTCTGAGCCCTGGCAACACTAATACACTTACTTCCAGATTTTGGTGTTCTGAACCTCATTTCTCACTTCATTTTCTTATTTCAGTATTCACTGTGACCGAAGAAGGCAAGGTGACCTACAAAGCAAACACAGCAGGGTCCACTGGTACTAATTCTCTTTATGCAAACCATGTAACCCCACGCCTGAGATACAGGTAGTAAGTACATTTATTTGATTTAAGGAGTTACTGTTTCCTTAATGCAGTCATTCATTACAACCAACCAGTAAATTCTTCAGAATAACTACCAGAGAATGTACTGCCTATTTTTCTTTCCCTATATCTTTAAAATATTTGAATTCAAGGGCACTGCCAGAACTGTGTCTCTGAACTGATGGAAGTGATGCTGAAGACTTTAAAGGAAGGGAGAGTGTCCAGAAGCAGTCTTCAGTCCCTTCTTGCTTATCAGCCTGTACTTCTGTTTTGACTGTGGCCCCCAGCCCTGAAAATCCACTCTCATGATCAGCAAAAAATATGATCTTTGAACCTGGTTCAGCTTCCAGGGAGACATGCTGGTGACGAACTGTGCAGAAGGCACTTGGTGTCCCCACCTGAACTGGATTCCCCTATGACACCACTCACCCTCAATCACCTGCACCCATAGATCATCAAAAAATACTCTGGGGGTGCAATTTCCTCAACCAGCAAGAATGCATGACCCAACTCACTTCTAAGCTGTAAGCTGGAACCAAAATGAGCCCAAAGTTGGGGATAAAATGGGTTTAGGAGGTGGCAGTTACCCCTCCCTATGCACATGGTCTTGCAACCTGTTGACATGTCTTCCATCTGACCCCAGACCAGTGGTATTTTGTGAACAGTGAAGAACCTGCAGTCCTGAGGAAGTGCCTGGCAACACTGAGAAAGCAGCAGAAAGATATTGAAGGACACCAGACTGTGCCTGGCTGGCAGAATAAAGGGAAGGATCTGTGACCATCAATTGTAGGTGCAGTATTTATACAGGTTAGGCAGTGAGAAGACCCAAAGGATGTTTGGATTCTTGTGTATTCCCAAAGTTTGTTTTTCCATCATATCATGATCTCACTGCAGTCAAAGGAACTTCATCCACTCCAGTTTGTGAAACCAAATCTTCTTCCTAACTCTGCCTGTCCCAGTACTCTAGGCAGGTTAAAAACCTGCTCCCTTCACTGGCTTCCTTCAATATCAAGTGTGTGGCTGGATAGAATGCATGCCAGAGTGTGTTCTTGGGACCAGTGATCCCATTACATTTTGCAGAGGGCCATCATCACCAGAAATTTGACTCTTAATATCTCGCTTGGATGTGTCCCAGGATCCCCATAGATATCAAAACCCAGGAATGCAATAGTTCCTTATAGGAAAAGGCATTGTACTTGAATTTAACATATGTACACCATTCTGTGTACTTTAAACCATCCATAGATTGACAATGATACCCAGTACAACATAAATGCTCTGGAAAAATGTTAGGCAGTATGGGCAACAAAAATGTATGTGTTTATTTAGGACAAATGGAATCCTTTGTGAATATTTATTATCTTATTTGTTTGAATATGAGGTTGCGGAACCTGTAGATTCAGAGTCTCACCTTTACCCTAGTCCCCTGAAAGACATAAATGTCTAAACATTGGAACTTGGCTAAATTAGGAAGACCCACCCCAGGATAACGGAAGTGGAGCTTTCTTCTTTCACATCCCAGTGCTATGGGTGATGCAGTATAATTTTACCATTTAAATGACATGTAATAGGGTCCTATTATTTTCTTAAAAATTGCTTAGTATAATGTGACTATTTCTGTCATTTTACCTAGGAGGTTACATAATCCACACAAAATATTGAGGTTAAAAAGAATAAGGATATTTAAGATAAAGTACTTTAAAATGTATATTCATCCTAAATTGACTTTAGTTGTCACAAAAACAATCTCAAGAATGAAAAAAATACTTCATTTTACTTAAAGGAGTCAAAATATATAACACCAAGATGGAGTGATATTTTTCAGGTGGGATCTTTAACCAGACAATGCTCTCCTTCAATCCTTCAAACTCTAACACTTATTCCTCAAGGGAAATCAGTCATTAGAAAGTAGGTACAAAGTTCTGTAAAATGAAAATGAGTGTTGCATGGGTTATAAAATAGAGGATGTGATCACAAAATCTACTTAAGAGAAACAAAGAGCTCCCACAAAGATATCAGCCATGTAATAAGACTTGGTCTACAGGCTAATGTGATGTATGGGTAAACCGAATGTCTCCTAGGCTAGTAAAAATATCCTTTCAGTGCAAAACGTAAATGTGAGCTAATTATACACCTTTCATGCATGTTATGATCTGCAGACCCATCCTTGACTTTGACCATCTAGGGCTCAACTATCCTATTCTTTGAGCTGAGGGAACCAGCTTTTACATACATAGATGCAGACACCCAGCTCCTGGAAATACACCACATTCTTAAAAAGCAGCCAATGAAAGCATAATACATGTTGCAGCTTCCCCATTTCCAGATAATTAAATCCCAAAGACAACATTGACCTACCTAATGCAAGATAATTCTATGACTGACACCTTCAAGTCAGGTATCATGTGCCTGATACCTAACTATATTTTAGTCTTGAGTAGTGAGACACACATACTCAACACAATTCTTTTAGTCTTGTGGGTTTCTCCTTTCACATTGTTACCAATCTTTAACTACAGAGTCTAAAAGTCCTCTACCTGCAGAAAGAATGGCAGAACAACATCATAATCCAGAATGTCTAGGTGGAAGTTGTCAGACTAGATGGAGCAGCACATGAGCAGAACAAACTTGTAAGAGTTTTTCCCATGACTTATATCTTGTGACATTGCAGAAGATGTAAATATATTTCATAAAACTATGGGTAAGGGAGGTTTAGGTACCAATGTAGAATCATTTTATACATTTACAGAACTGTCAGCACAACTACCCAGAGAACAAGTTGTGATACATAACAACTAGCCTCTACCCATCTGATGTCCACACATAATTTTACCTCATTTTGAATTCCTGGATTTATTCCTGATTTTATTAACTATTGATTTCCCTGTATACTACTCTCACATGTATCCACTCTAGATTTTCATATATATGTATATACTTGTGTGTGTGCACCCACAGATGATTGAACACACTGGACAAATATATCATCAAAAATAATACTTTGTGGATTCCTGACACTTTTTTCAAGAATTAAGTTCTCAGACTTCAAGAATTAAGTTTTTCTCAGACATTACTGCTAGTGAAGAACACATAACACATTTTCATTTTATTATCTTAGTTATTTCCCACAATTTTCATATTGAATTCCTTACCAATGATATTAAAAAATTTGGAGATGGAATGCTTAAGGAGACAATGAAAGTCAAAAGAGATCTTAAGGTTGAGGCCCTAATCCAAATTGACTGATGTCTTAGGAAGTAGAGATTCCAGAGATGCACACAGACAGAAGAAAGGTCAGGTGAGGATGATGCAAGTTGGTGGCTATCTGGGAGCCAAGAGGAGAGGCCTAAGGAAAACCTTCCTGCTAACACTTTCATCTTAAACTTTTGACTTCCACAAATGTAAGAAATAAAATTTTGTGGCTTAAATGACCCTCTCTGTGAGGTTTTATTATGGTAAGCTTAGCAAACATATATGCTCCACATAGACATTTTCTGGCATCCTCAACATCATCCACACCATGAATTATCAAACACAGTAACAACTAAAAGCTGGCTTAATGTGGCCAAAATACTAACACAGGAATAAAAGTAGACAAAAGGAAAAAAGTTGGAGTTCTTCATAAAAACCCATATATACCCATAAGAAATAAATAAAATTATATAAATACACGGTCTTTAGAGGCTGTAATTTTGCTGAGTTGGAAGTTCAAGTTTTACCTTAAAAATTACACAATAATAAAATAAAAGGGAACTAATTAGATTTTGTGACTATATAAGGTTGAAAATTAACCTTATCATCTCTTACAAATTTTATCTATGTAATCAAAATATATCTCAAATAACAATTATGCCTGTGTGCACCACTATACACAAACATATAAATACAAAGATTTTTTTCCCTGTGAGATTAAATATAGGGGGTGCTTGTACCCTGAGTTACATCCATGGACAATTTATTTTTATTTACTTATTTTTTTTTTTATTTTGAGGCTCTGTCTTGCTAAATTGCTGAGGTTGCCTTCTGAGTTGCTGAGATTAAAATCATGTACCAACCCTGTCCTGTAAACTCTAATCTTAAAATTGCTACAAAATAGCCATGTACAGTGTCAAGTGCCTGTAATCCTAGTGATTCCACAGTGTGATATAGAGGGATCACAAGTTTGATGCCAGCTTCAGTAACTGAGCAAAGTGCTGTCACAAAATATCAACTCAAAATGAAGAGGGATATGCCTCAGTTTTAGAATATATGGGTTCGATTCCCAGTATTGTAAAAAACAGTGACTAAATATAAAAGAACATTAAATTTACTGAATTTTTGGGGCACAATTTACTTCAGCAATAACATTTTAATTTTCTATATGCATATTATGCATTGCCATTAAATAGCCATAGGAGGAAGAAATGAACAAAAACAAAAACAAGTTCAAGTTAAATAAAATTTTCACAGTTACAGATAAACTAGATAATATGGGATTTCATAGATTCAGTTAAATAGATATTGTGACCTTCAATGTATATGGTAACAAGAATTTCAATGATTGAAATTTAGTATATAAAACCCAAAACCCAATTAACAAAGGAATAATTACCATAACTCATTCTTTTTGACATTCCAATTTCCCTGTTCACAAACGTGGAAAGAAAAAATGGCATCTCATAGTCTATGAAAATTGTAATTCTGTGTCTCATCCATTGAATCCCCTCATATGCAACACTCAATATTATTATTAAAAAATTATCCAATTAATATAAATACTGCTACATATTTTTGTTTTAATTGTGATTAAAAGTTTGGTTTAGTGTCTATTTCAACAACCTCATGTCAGTTTTCTTTCATTTCAGAAAGATATAGAATACCTCTTTTAGGGTACCCAGAAAATAATCTCAAGAGCTTTTTTATCACACATCATCTTTGCATCCTCTGTTCATCAAGAGCAAAGATCTGACATTAAATCTGACATTAAACCAATGACATTTTTCTCCAGGGAAATAATTTGGTCACAGCCATTAAGAACACATAAGTCTTATACCTTTTGTTGGGCATGATGGCACATGCCCATATTTTTAGTGAGTCAGGATACCAAGTCAAAAGGATTGCAAGTTTGAGACCAGTCCCTGCAATTCAGGAGTGCCCCATCTTTACTGGTGCTGGAATGAGATACATTCATGTATTTGTGCTGGGATGACCCAGAACCTGACCTTAGTGCTGGGATGACTCACATGTGCACTGGTGATGGGGTGACACACACGTGAACTGGTGCTGGGATGAATCACATGCCTGCAGTGGTGATGGGATGACACAAAGGCATGCACTGGTACTGTGATGAGCAATATGCCAGCAGTGGTGCTGAGAAGATACACACATGCCTTGGTGCTATGATGACACACACATGCATTGGTGATGAGATGACACTCACATGCAGAAGTTCTTGGATGACACACATGCAAGCACTGGTACTGGGATGATCCACTCGCCAGCAGTGGTGCATAGAGTGGTGATGGGATGACAAACACCCAAGCACTTGCACTGGGATGACCAAAGGCCTGCAGTGGTTCTGGAAAGTCAAGCATGCATGTAGTGTTGCTGGGATGAGCCACATGCCTGTAGTGGTTCTGGGATGACGCACATGCATGCACTGGTGCTGGGATGACCAACGTGCACACAGTCTTGCTTGGATGACACCCATATGCTTTGTAGCTGGAATGACACACCCATGTAGTGGTGCTGGGATGACACACACATGAAGTGGTGCTGGAATGATACTCAGATGCACTGGTGCTGGGAAGAAGCACACATGCTTTGATGCTGGGATCATGCACACAGGCAGCAGTGCTAGGATTACACACACATGCAGGCATGCTGGTATGACACACACACATGCACTGGTGCTGCGATGATCCACTCACTGGCAGTGGTGCATGTATTGATGCTGGAATGGTACAAACCCAAGGACTGGTGCTGGGATGACCCACACACCTGCAGTAGTGCTGGGATGACACACATGAATGCACTGGTGCTCAGATGACCAACATGCAGGCAGTCATGATGGGATGACACCCACATCCATTTGTGTTGGATTGACACAACTGTGCAGTGGTGCAGGGATGACACACACATGCAGGTGTTTAGGGATGACACACATGCATGAACTGGGGCTGGGATGCTGCTCATGTGAGCAGGGATGGCACATATGATTGCACTGGTCCTGGGTTGACCCACACTGCAGCAGTGGTGCTGGTAAGACAGCCACGTGCATTCTTGCTGCGATAACACACACATGCATTGGTGATGGGATGACACACACATGCAGAGGTTCTGGAATGACACACATGCATGCACTGGTACTGGGATGACCCACTTGCTGTCGGTAGTGCATACAGTGGTGCTGGCATGACACACACCCATGCACTGGTGCTGGGATAACCCACACATCTGCAGTGGTTCTGGGATGACACACACACATGCACAGGTGCTGGAAAGACCCACACACCTGCAGGGATGACACTCATGCATGCACTTGTACTGGGATAACCCACATGCTGGAAGTAGTGCTGGGATGATATGCCCACGCATTAGCACTGGTATGACACACATATTCATGTGTTCTGCTATGACACACACACATGAACTGGAGCTGAATTGACACATATGCATGCAAAGGTGCTGCTTTGACCCACTTGCTGGGAGTGATGCATGCACAGGTGCTGTGATGACCCACACTCCTGCAGTGGTATTGGGATGACACACACACATGTACTGGTGCTGAGATGACCCACACACCTGCAGTGGTTCTGCAATGACACACATGCATGCACTCATGGTTGGATCATCAACATGCTCACCATGGTGCTTGGATGACACCCACATGATTGTTCCTGGAATGACAGACACATGCAAAGGTTCTGGTATGACACACAAGAATGCACAGGTACTGGGATGAACTGCTCCCTGGCAGTGGTGCATACAGTGGTACTGGGATGACACACACACATGCACAGGTGCAAGGATGACCACACATGGGCAGTGGTGCTGGATGACACACATACATGTACTGTTGCTGTGTTAACCCATACGGCTGCAGCGGTTAAGGGATGAGATGCATGTATGCACTGGTGCTGAGATGACCAACATGCGCACAGTGGTGCTTGGATGATACCCACATGCTTTGTTGCTGGAATGACACACCTGTGGAGTGGTGCTGGCATGACCAAATAGCCATCAGTGGTGCATGCGTTGGTGCTAGGATGACACACACATATGCACTAGTGCTAGTATGACCAACATGCCTGCAGTGTTGCTGGGATGAAACACATGCATGCAATGGTGCTGGGATGAGCAACATGCATACAGTGGTGCTGGGATGACACCCAAACTCATTGATGTAGGAATGAAACATGCAGTGGTAGTGGGATGACATACACATGCAGATGTGCTGGGATGACACACACACATGCAATGGTGCTGGGAAGAGTAACATGCCTGTAGTGGTACTGGGATTACACCCTCATGAATTGATGCTGGGGTGACACATATGCAGTGGTGCTGCGATTACACACACATGCAGGTGTACCGGGATGACACATATGCATGCAATGGTGCTGGGACACCCACAGGCTGTCAGGGATGACACACATACATGAACTGGTGCTGGGATTACCCACACACTGACAGTGGTGCTGGTATGACTCACACATGCATTGGTGCTGGGTTGACAAATGAATGTACTCGTGCTGGGATAAACCACATGTGTGCAGTGGTTCTGATGACACACATTCATACACTGGTGGTGGTATGACCAACATGCATGCAGTGGTACTGGGATGACACCCACATCATTTGATGCTGCAATTACACAAACATGCAGTGGTGTTGGGATGACCCACGTGACAGCAGGGATGACACACATGCATGCACTGGTGATGAGATGACCCACACTCTGGCAGTTGTGCTGAGAGGTCATCTGACTCAGAGAAGGAAGATATGGAGTCACTTTCTGCACAATATAAACTAGATTTAAAGGTGATGGCTGCTAAATATCATAATGAGGATTAGCCACCTGCTGTTAGAATAGCAGCCTCCACACCACCTCTACCAAAGCCCAGGAAAAGGTGCCGAATTCCAACAAAAGAAGGAGCTATTACTGAGGCACATGCCCAAGGTGATACTTCTTTATCTTTTCCTGTATTATCCTTTGGAGAACAAGATACTGCTACTGTATGGGAACTTCCCCCTTTTAAAATAGTAAGAGTTAAAAACAGCATTTAAAGACTTTGGTCCTACATCTCTATACACTTCACAATTAGTAGATACTGTTGCAAGTGAATGGATGACTCCTTTTGATTGGCAACAGACTGTTCACTCTTGCTTATCACATGGGCAATATTTATTGTGGAAAACTGAGTATGAGTAATTAGCTAAAGTTGTGATTCAAAAGCAAATTGTAAAAAGGACAAGAGATCAAATAACTATGTCTATGTTGTTAGGAACTAACAATAATTTTGCTCCTCAAGCACAACTTTCCTTGTCTAAAACAGTGTCAGAGGAAGTGTCAAAAATTGCAGTCACAGCTTGGAAGTGATTACCATCTTCTGAGACTAAAACTACTTTTCTCAGTAATATTAAACAAGCAGCTGTGGAACCTTATGAGGATTTTTTGGCAAAGTTAGAAGAAAATGTTTCAAAAATAATAACTAATCCTGAGGCAGCTGAAATTTTCCTAAAACAATTGGCTTTTAATAAAAATACAAATCCAACCTGTCAAACTTTGCTTAGACCTGTAAGGCAAACAGAAATTTTAAATAATTTTATTAAGGCCTGTATGGATTGTAGTTGTGCCCATATTCAAGGAATGGCGATGGCTACACCTTTACAAGGAAAGATTTATTCTCAGTTTATTAAAAAATATGGGTCAAAATTCTTATCCTTCCAATAAGGCCAAACCATTTACATCTGATGAAGGGAATTGTTTCTCTTGTGGACAAAGCGGCCACTTTAGCAGGAGCAGTGGCAATTCCAAAAAAATAGTCATATTATTTTTATTGATTTATAAGATTTTTTTTTAACTATACTTTTGGCTACTCAAGACTATAACAGATTTGCTTATAGTTTACCATCTTTAAATTTACAGAGGCCTTATCAACGATATCAGTGGAAAGTTTTACCCCAGTGTATGCAAAATAGTCCCACGTTATGCAAAAGTTTGTTGATCAAGCTCTTAATCCTATTAGGCAATATTTTCCAGATTTGTATAGGATTCATTACAGGCATTATCTTTTACTTAAGCATTGCTGGAGTGATATGTTATGAATTGTACTAAAAGAGTTAATAGAACGATTACAGAGGTGGGGACTTGTGTCACAAAAAAAAAATTTCAAACTAACTCACCCTAAAATTATCTGCAAAAATAATTAACATGTGTAATATAAAAGTATCAAGGTAATTGTGGAATAGTCATTCTTTGTTTATTCAATGTGTTCATGTGTTCCAGGCATACAAACCTGTAAAAGAGAAATGTATTGGGCTGCTGTTCTCCAACTACACTAGTCTGTAATGGTAATTTTAAACTTGAAAAAATAACAAATTTTACTGGGGACTTATATGTATCATTTAATGCTCTGTTATAGGCTGTTCTGTTTCTGCTCCCGATTCCATGTGAATGTATACTACAACAGACTCAGCAAAGGACCAACCTGAGACTGAAAGAAAAAAAAAGTGTCTGTTTTAAACTTGTACTGGATTGCAACACAAAACTAATTCTCTCTCTCTCTCCATCTAACCCCTTCTCTCTGCCTTTCTCTTTCTCATTCTCTCATGTTGTCATGTTGTAATTAATGGACATTATCATTTGTTTTTCCTCCTAGGGCTCTTGTTTTCTTTTTCTTTTTTTTTTTTTGTTTCTTGTTTTTTGTTTTGTTTTTCTTGAATGCTATATTTTTTGAGCTCACAATTTTGATCCTACATACCTAGGTTAATGATTTTTTGATCAGTTCTATTTTTTTTAACTCTATAGTTATTTTAAACATCTGTTACATTGTAATGGAGATAAAATCTACAAGGCCTCTGCTTTTGTTATGTGGATATTTTGTTGTCTAATGTCATGTCCATCTATGTTCAATTAAATATTATGTACATGAAACTTAAATTAAGTGCACATAAAATTAAAATTTAAAAATGGATCCAAATACTTTTAATTCCCATGATTTAAAAAGGTTCAATTTAAATGGGTAACCTAATAAAAGTAAAATGTCTTTAAAAATAACTTACAAGTCTCTAGGTGGTCAAAATAATAAAATATCTGTGATGGGCTGACAGATCTGGCTCCATGAGAATGTTATAGGCCAGACTCTAAGGGAAATGACTAAACAGACTCCATTTTGCTCTGAGACTCCATGTTATGTAGGAAATAAGTTTCTCCCATGGGAACACCCTGCCTCTGTACCCATCATAAGTTACTTAGCATGACATGTTTAATAATATACAATGGTAACTCCTATGTAGTAAAAATTGCTCTCCTTTGACCTCTATTGCTCTTAACCAATGTACCATGTAAACGGTAATTGTGTGGAGGTTAGCAACCATTCTTTAGTTTGTACCTAGATAAGGGTCAGTTTGACCCACTTCCCCCTCTGTCGAAGATCTCATGATGTTAGTTTGTAATTTTGAATCATAGCAACAGCCACTTATGATTGATGTGATTTTTGGTATAAGAATTGGTCGGGCCTGTTCTCCCAATAGCCATTTTTTGGGGCATTGTGTGAGACAGTCAGCTGGCCAGCTTAATAAAGACTCAAATTTGGACTTCTCAGTGGTGATCGTCTGTTCTTAAGTTCTGCCCCATAACAATATCGATGTTTATAAATGTCTAATATAATTGTTTCTAGGACTTTCCTTCAACAGGAAAGAGCCAGCAAATCCTGTTCACTACTCTTGTCTGTTATCTTAGTTTTAGAGTAAAATAAATAAATTAGACTTAATATATATAAGATTACAGAAATGTGTTTGTTAGAGACATCTGATTAATTTCCAATGTTAAAATGCTAATTAAATAAGATAGAGTACTCTTAACTCTTTAATTTCCATAGGGTAACATACTTAAACATTATTGGTATCTTCATAGATTGGTAAATAAAATGGGTTTAAAATTGATCTGTGTTATCACTACAAACAATGTAACTAAGAGTTAAGTCCTAACAGGTACAATTCTATATACAAAGGTCTCCAAAATCTCTACTATGTTTCAATTAGAGTACTATAAACAACAAAATGTTTAATCTTTTTAAAATGGAGTGATTTAGCTAAATTCAGAAATATCATAAGAGTTCTTTCAGGATGCAAACAAGAGGTCAACAGATAGGTAAGAAAAAAAAAGTTTCTAAATATGGAAATATAATTAAAAAAATGTTCCTGGGTAAGAAAGTGTTTATGTGATGAAATACATGAGGGTCGAAGTAAATGCTAAAAAAGTCTGTGTAAGTAAAAGACAAATTTCAACAAGTTTGTGTGTAACTAAGTTGGTTATATGTATGTGAGACCATCAGTTAAAGCCATTTAAGGTTTTTCCCTAAGGTTAAATACTATTGTACTGATATAAAACTAAGGTTTAATCTATATTTTAATCTGGCAAAAAATTCTTTAAAACACTAATTTGCTTTTAATATTGTGTCTATTAAATTTTATTCTTTAGACCAATTAATCTTAAGAAATTTGGACTTATACAATTATGGTTAAACAACAAATGTTAAAGTGTTGTACTATATTGGAGTCTGTGTTTTCTTTATGAAACTAAACTTAATTAATATAAAACATTAATGTAATTTTGGTACTATTCCTCTTCTTTGTATATTAAATGTGTTCATACTTTCCAGATATACAAATCTTTTAAACAAAAAATCTAAAAGAATGTTTTTATCAAGCTGTTGTTCTCCAAAGTAAACTATAATGGAAGCTGACTCTCCATTGTGAATTCCTGATCTACTGACCTGACATCATGAGTCACCCTCACAGAAGGAGGATTCCTCCCCAACCATACCCACAAATCCATTTGACCCAAGATGATGAGCTCACTAAAAAACTTGCTAACATTGATCCTCACTTTAAACAACTTAATGAACTTATGAGACCTAAATGTTTTGTAGCTGCTTTAATTTTGGGAATAACTACATTAATAATTACTTCTGTGGCTGTATCTACTACTGCTTTAGTTCAAGAAATACATTCAGCCTCTCATGTAGATGATTTATCTCATAATATATCTCTGACTTTAACAATTCATAAAAGATAGACAAAAAATTAAAAACACATCAATGCCTTGGAGGAAGCTGTTCTTTATATTGGCAATCAAATTCAAAATATTAAAACTAAAATGACTGCTTGATGTCATTCTAATTATAAGTGGATTTGTGTTACTCCTTTAAACATAATGAGGAGGAAACCTCATGGCAACAAGTATAAACTCACTTAAAAGCGGTTTGGAATAATTCCAATATAACACCTGATATCGAAACCCCACAAAACAAAAATAAGGATTTATCTCAGGCTCATTTACAAATGTCTCCAACAGGTAATCTTGCATTACAGGTTTATAAATATATCAAAAGTACAATTGGAAGTCGCACATTTCTGACATTTATTATCCAAATTGGCATAGGAATATTTCACACATATGCACTGGTGCTGGGATGACACACACATTCATTGTTGCTGCGATGATGTCCACTTGCAGTGTTGATGGGATTACACACAGGCAGGTATGCCGTTCTGACATACATGCATGCAGTGTTGCTGAGACAACCCACAGGCATGCAGTGGTTCTGGTATAACACACATGCATGAACTGTTGCTGGGATGCAAACAAGTACACCCTGGTGCTCAGATGACATCTCCATGAATTGGTGTTTGAATGACACACACATGCTGTGATTCTGGGATGATGCACACATGTTCTTGTGATGGGATTACACATATGAATTGGTGCTGGGATGATGCACACATGTAGTAGTGCAGAGATAACACACATGAATGAATTTGTGCTGGGGTGAGCAACATGCCTACAATGGTGCTGGGATGACACCCACATGTATTGGTGTTGGGATGACACACACATGTATTGGGACTGGGATGACATACATGCATACAGTGGTGCTGGGATGACCCACTCACATACCAGCAACATGTAGTAGGGATGGGATACACACATATTTATGGGTGCTGGCATGGCACACATGCATGCACTGGTGCTGGGATGACCCACTCACATACCAGCAACCATCAGTGTTGCTGGTATTACAAACATGTGGATTGGTACTTTGATGACACACACATGCAGTAGTGCTGGTATGACACACACATTCATTTGTGCTGGGATCACACAAACACATGAACTTGTGCTGGGATGATACACATGCATGCACTGGTGCTGGGATGACCCACAAGCTGACAGTGGTGCTGAGATGACAAAACAAGCTCTGTGGCAGGGATGACACATGTGCATTGGTGCTGGGATGACACACACATGCACTTTTGTTGGAATGACAAACACATGCTGAGGTGATGGTATGACATACACATGCAGAGGTTCTGGAATGACAAACATGCATGCACTGGTGCTGGGATGACCCACTCCCTGGCAGGGGTGCATGCAGTGGTGCTAAGATGAGACACACTGATGCTCTGGTGATGGGCTGACACTCTCACCTGCATTGGTGCTAGGATGACACACACACATGTACTGGTGGTGGGATGACCCAAACGCATTCAGTGGTCCCGAGTTGACAACATGCAAGGACTGCCGCTGAATTTACCAACATGGACACAGCAGTGCTGGGATGACACACATATGCAGTGCTGCTGGAATGACACACACATGCACTGGTGGTGGGATGACACACATTTATTGATGCTGGAATGTTGCACACATGTAGATTTGATGGGATTACACACACATGCATGTATGCTGGTCTGACACACATGCATGCATTGTTGCTGGAATGACCCACAGGCATGCAGTGGTTTTGGGATAACACACATGGGTGCACTGTTGCTGGGATGATGAACATGTACACAGTGGTGCTTGGATGACATCCCCATGTAATGGTGCTCAAATGACACACACATGCTGTGGTTCTGGTATGACACACTCATGCACTTGTGATGGGATGACGCACATGAATTGGTGCTGGGATGATGCACACATGCAGTGGTACTGGGATGACACAAATGCATGCACTTTTGCTGGGGTGAGCAACATGCCTGCAATAGTGTTGTGATGACACCCACATGCTTTGGTGCTTGGATGACACACACATGTAGTGGGGATGGGATTACACACACATTCATGGGTGCTGGTATGACACACATGCATGCACTGGTGGTGGGATGATCCATTCACTGGCAGTGGTGCTGGTACGACAACCAGGTGCATTGGTACTTGGATGATACACACAGGCAATGGTGCTGGTATGACACACAAGTTGACAGTGCTGCTGAGATGACACAAACCTGCACTGGGGCTGGGATAACACACATGTGAATTGGTGGTGGGATGACACACACAGGCAGCAGTGGTGGGATTACACACACATGCAGGTATGTTGGGATAACACGTATGCACTGGTGTTGGGATGATCCAAACACATACAGTGGTGCTGGGATGATAAACACATACACTGGTGCTGGGAGGAGAAACATGCATGCAGTGGTGCTGGGATGACAAACATATGCAGTAGTGATGGGATGATAACACATGTAGAGGACATGGGACGGCAAACATGCATGCACTGGTGCTGCAATGACCCACTAGATGGCAGTGGTGCATGCCATGGTGCTGGGATGACCAATATATGCACTGGCACTGGCATGACACACACATGCATTGGTGCTGGGATTATACACACATGCAGGGGTGCTGCTATGACAAAGACATTCATGTTTGCTGGGATGATACACACACATTAACTGGTTCTGGGATGATACACACATGCAGTGGTAATGGGAAGACATACAAGTGGAGGTGTGCTTGGATGACATACATGCATGCATTGGTGCTGGGATGACAAACACATGCAGAGGTGTTGGAATTAAACACACATGCACGTATTCTGAGAAGACACACACACATGCACTGGTACTAGGATGACCCATATGCATACAATGGTGCTGGGATGACACAAATGAAAGCACTGTTGATGGGATGAGCAACACACATGCAGTGGTGCTGGTATGACACCCTTTTGCATTGGTGATGAATGACAGACACATGCAGTGGTGATGGGATGACAAACACATGCAGAAGTGCTGTGATGACAGACACACATGAACTTGTTCTGGGATGACACATATGCATGCTCTGGTGCTGTGATGACCTGTGGGCTGGCAGGGAGCCAAAGGGCATGCTTGGTATGCCTGGAGAAAATCAGGAAGCTGTTACAATTGACTACATGTATGCTTGATCTCGTGATTGCTTGACCTTTAACAGGATTGGGTGGACATATCTGATTGAAATTGCTTATGCATGAGACCGCTTATATATTGAAGGTGAGACTGCTTTGTTGTTGTTGTTGTTGGTGGTGGTGGTATCTGAATAAAGAAGAAGCTGCTTCATGACAATCTGAGGTGTAGGTGTCTTTATGTCCCGCTGGACAGCAACATTTGGTGGCCCATACGGGGAATGGTGAGCACTCAGGTAAGTAATAAAGGAGAAAATTTTTCACTAGCACAGTTAACTAGCAGTCAATTAGCAGGTTTCCTTATTCGAGGAAATAGTGACCTTAAGGTACTAATGAAAGTCTCCCCTAGTAAGGGAACTTAACAGAAGGCTGTCTCAAGAGACAGCAAAGGATGTCCTATAGTAAATGAATGTGTGTAAGGTGTTAGTTGTGTTAATAATTTTGTTACTTTTTCTTGTTTGGTTTCTGTTTAAATTTCATGGATTCGCATGGAAGTCTCTCTTAATGCCTCTCCCTCTTGGTACTTTGCCTATATGGACATTAGTTCATTTCTGTCTGACTTCCAAAAAACCAAAATTTCAAAAACAGCTAAGAGAAGGAGAAGAGATATTAGAAACTGTAAAAGAAGAACAGTCAAGTTGAGCTTCTGAAAGAGAAAGTCGATGTTAAGAATCAGAACAGGGATGTGACTCTGAAGAACAGGAACTATCTGAGACAGAGCTAGAAAAGAAGTTCTCTCAGTGGCATTTAGCCCCTCCTGTGCCGCACCCTCCGGTGTATAATCCAGGTCACCACTCTTCCAAGTTGTAGGGGCACATGTACTAGCTGCACAGGGGCAGCCCCCAAACAGTGGGCTGATGTAGAATCTTGATCAGTGTTCCCAATATTCCCGGTATTTGAAGATCAAAACAATCAGAGATATCATCAAATATTAGATATAAAATTAGTGAAACAGTTAAAATAGGCAGTTATGTCCTATGGAGGACAAGCTGCATTTACCATTTATTTATTAGAGAATGTTGCAAGTCAAAATCTTACTCTGGGGGCTGGGGAGATAGCTCAGTCGGTAGAGTGCTTGCTTTGTAAGCACAAGGCCCTGGGTTCGATCCCCAGCACCCAAAAAAAAAAAAAAAAAAAAAAAAAAAAAAAATCTTACTCTGACTGATTGGGGTAATTTAGCAAAAGCATGTTTATCTGGGGAACAATATCTTATGTGGAAGGTGGCCAACCAGGAGTTATGTTCTGATACTGCCCGACGTAATGCAGGTGCTGGCAATCCTCAATGGAATCTAGACATGCTGACAGGGCATGGACCATACGAAGGGCAAGGTAATCAGATTAATTTCCACCCCAGTGTGTATCAACAAATTAGTGCTACTGCCACTAAAGCTTCGAAAATGCTTTCAGGTGCTGGCGATCTTCAAGGACAGTTATCTAAGGTTATTCAAGGCAACAATGAACCCTATGCCGATTTTGTAGACAGATTGATTCAAACAGCAGGACATATATTTGGAGATGTAGACCAGGCTATGCCTTTAGTCAAACAGCTTGCATATGAGCAAGCAAATAAATGGTGTAAAGAAGCAATAAGACCTTGGAAAAACAAAGACCTTGGAGCCTATTTAAAGGCTTGTAGGGATATTAATGAGTTTTTATTCAAGGTCAGGTGATGGCTGCAGCGCTTGCACAGGGTCTTAGAGGCAATGCCAACTCCCGCCCAGGTCAACAGTGTTGTCGGTGTAAACAATATGGACACCTAAAAAAGGACTGCCCCCAGGGTCCTGTGCCAAAATTATGTGTCTGATGTAAAAATGGGAAACACTGGGCAAGTGACTGTAAATCAACTAGAGACAAAGATGGTAACCCTTTACCTCCAAAAATGGGAATCAGGGCCCCCGGCCTCGGGGCCCACAAATATACGAGGTTATCTGGTCCGTACCTCGGATTCATTACCCCTTGACTCCCCAATTAGAAAAACAAGAGGAAGCACAGGATTGGACCTCTGTGCCTCCACCAGAGCAGTATTAGGTGACATTAACTGGATTAGACCTTACCTTCACTTACCCACCTCAAGTTTGGGTCCCCTATTTGACTGTTAACGGTGATTCTGATCCCCATTCTAAGTGGGTGCTTACCCCTAAGGCTCGAACAGCTCTCAAGCTTGTTGAAACAGCTATGGAAAAGGTTCATCTTGATCTAGCTAAGTCTTTATCATTCATTGTCTTGGCCACAAATAAGTTACCCACAGGAGTGTTTTGGCGAAAGGGTCCTATTCTATAGGTTCACATGAATTATGCCCCTAACAAGGTCTTATCCTTGTTTACTAATCTGTGGCAGAATTAATCCTTAGGGCATTAAAAGTATCCCTTTCCACCTTTGGGTCACATCCCTCGACAATAACTACTCCTTATACTACTGATCAGATACAATATCTTATTAATAATTCAAATTTATGGGCTATAGTCTTTACTAGTACTTCTGCTGTGTTTGATGATCATTTGCCATCTGATCCTCTTTTCCAATTTTGGAGTCAACATCCTATAATTTTCCCCAAAGTCACCCGAAAAGAACCTATTATAGGAGCTATCCTTATATTTACTGATGGATCAAAAACTGGTACGGGTGCTATTACTGTAAATAATGTTACAGAAACATTGCTGTTTAATACTCTATCTGCACAACAAACAGAACTATTAGTAGTTATAGAACCCACCATGAGCCCTTTAACCTATTCTCTGATAGCAAATACGTTGTTAATGCTATTCAAAATTTAGAATTAACTGGTCTGTTCTCCCTCACTTTCACCATCACTAAGTATTTACAATCTTTACAAAACTTTTTTGGGATAGAAAAAGCCCTTTTTTTATTGGGCATGTTCGGGTCATACTGGCCTTCCAGGTCTTCTAAGTTTACACAATGATTTAATAGACATGGCCACCAGAGAACCACATATCTTTGATGCACTTGAAAATGCAAAAAATTTTCATTCCCAATTTCACGTAAATGCTTCTACTCTACGTTTATGCTATCAGATTACTAAGGCAACAGTTCGGGACATAGTCAAGTCTTGTGCTAAATATGCTACACTTATTCCTAACCCCTCATTAGGAGTAAATCCAAAAGGGCTTCAGCCCAATCGTATTTGGCAAATGGATGTAACTCATTATTCAGAATTTGGAAAACTACAATTCATCCTTGTATCAATAGATATCTTTTCAGGATTTATTATGGCCTCTGCTCATGCTGGAGAAAAAAAACAAAGATGTAATAGCACACTGTTTACATTCTTTCTCCATCCTAGAGGTCCCCAAACAAATTAAAACAGATAATGGTCCTGGATATACGTCCCAGGCCTTTAAACAATTTTGTTTCACCTTTGGTATTCAACATGTCACAGGAATTCCCTATAATCCTACTGGACCAAGCATTGTTGAGCATGCCCATTTAACACTTAAAAACATGCTTTATAAACAAAAAGGGGGAATAGGGGCATCATACAGATCCCCAAAAGACAAATTATCTGTTACCTTGTTCATTTTAAATTTTTTAAATCTCGATTCTGAGGGCTGATTGGCTGCTGACCATCATTCAGAGCCTAACAAAAAACATCTTCCTCAATTGCTCTGGAAGGACATTCTATCGGGACAATGGAAAGGCCCAGATCCGGTATTAATCTGGACCCGAGGATCTGTTTGTGTTTTCCCGCAGGACGCACAATCACCGATTTGGGTGCCTGAAGGATTGGTCAAAGCTTCCTCAATAGAAAACCAAAACAACAAGAAGATGTGGAAGTTCCTCCAACTGCTGTTGTTGATGATCCCTCACCATGTTAATGGAGGAGCCGTGCATTACCTATGGGGGATAGTAAAGGCGTGGCCTTGTCCTTTGCCCCTTACTAACTCTTCCAATCTATATCCTCCTATTCTTACCACTAATTCCACATTAGGGTTACCTACTGTACTCTTTTCTCCTGACTTAGCACCCTTCCCAAATGGCTCCTATGACTTAGCAGGTTATGTGGGAACCTCCCCCCAAGTTTGGCTATGCTAGACTGGTAGTCAGAGATGGGTAAGATTTGTGAAGAGCTCATACCAACCTAAGACAGGGAATGAAGATGTAAGCTTCATTTTCCGATGATGGGTAAGGATGTTGCTCTGTCATGGACAACCTAAGACAGGCACAGTCTTTTTATAAACAAACAGGGGGAGATGTGGGCTGGCCGGGAGTCAAAAGGCATGCTTGATATGCCTGGAAAAAAACTGGAAGCTGTTACAATTGGCTACATGTATGCTTGAGCTCATGATTGCTTGACCTTTAACAGGATTGGGTGGACATATCTGATCGAAATTGCTCATGCATGAGACTGCTTATATATTGAGGGTGAGACTGCTTTGGGGGCTTGTTTTTGTTGTTGTTGGGATCCAAATAAAGAAGAAGCTGCTTCATGACAATCTGAGGTGTACGTGTTTATGTCCCACAGGACGATGACAATGACCCACTTGCTGGCAGTGGTACATGCAGTGGTGATGGGATGACTCGCTCCCTTGAACAAGTAGTGGGATGATGCACATGCCTGCAGTGGTTTGGGAATTACATATTCGCATGCACTGGTTCTGGGATGACCAACATATACCAAGTAGTGCTAGGATGACACCACATGCATTGGCACTGGAGTGACACAACAATGCCATGGTGCTGGGATGACACATACATGCAGTGGTGCTGGAATGACACACACATGCACTGATGCTGGGATGACACAGAAATGCATTAGTGCTGGGATGACATACATGCAGGGATACTGCGATGGCACACATGCATGCACTGGTGCTGGGATGAGCAACATAACTGCAGTGATGCTTGGATGACACCCACATGCATTGGTGCTGAGATGACAAACACACATGCTGCAGTGCTGGGATTACACACATGCAGATGTGCTGGAATGCCACACATGAATGCTCTGGTGCTGGGATGACCCACATGCTGGCAGTGGTGGTGGAATAAAACACACATGCACTGGTGCCGGGATGACATACATATGCATTGGTTCTGGTATGACACACATGCAACAGGACTGGGATTACACACACATGCATGCACTGGTGCTGGGATGACACACACATGAACATGAGCTGGGATACACACACATGCAGGTGTGCTTGGATGACACACACGTATGCACTGGTGCTGGGAGGACACACACAATCACTCTTGCTGGGATGACACACACATGCAGTGGTAATGGGATGACATACACATGCAGAGGTGCTGAGATGACACACATGCACACACTGGTGCTGGGATGACCCACTCACAGGCAGCAGTACACGTAGTGGTGCTAGGATGACACACATGCCTGCAGTGTTGCTGGGAAGGCATACACGCACGTACTGGTGCTGGGAAGACATACACACATGTACTGGTGCTGGGATGACCCACACCCCTGCAGTGGTGCTAGGAGGACACACATACATACAGTGTTGCTGGGATGACCAGCAGGCACACAGGAGTGCTTGGATTTCACCCACATGCATTGATGCTGGAATGACACAAACATGGAATGATGGTGGGATGATACACACATGCACTGTTGCTGGAATCACACACGTGCACTGGTGCTGGGATGATGCACACATGCAGCTTTCCTCCTGAGATTACACGCATATCCAGGTATGCTGATATGACATACAAATGCACTCTTACTGGGATGTCCCACAGGCATGCAGTCATGCTGGGAAGAAACACACACATGAAATGGTGCAGGGATGAGCAACATGCATGTAGTTGTGCTGGGAAGACTTCCATATGTATTGGTGCTGTGATGACACACTAGCCATCAGTGGTGCATGCCATGGTGCTGGGATGACTCACACATGCATTGGTGTTGGATGACACACACATGCAGCGGAGTTGGGAATACACACACATGCAGTTATCCAGGTATGACACACACACATGCACTGGTTCTGGAATGACCAACATGCCTGCAGTGGTGCTAGGATAACATCCACACATGTAATGTTTCTGGGATGAGGAACATTCCTGCAATGGTGCTGGAATGATGCCCATAGGCATTTGTGCTGGGATGACACACACATGCAGTGCTGCAGGCTTACACACACATTCAGTGGTTCTGGTATGACACACACACATTTACTCAGCAAAGGGAACTATCAGCAATGCAAAGAGAGAACCTACAGAGTGGGAGAATGTCTTTGCCACTCATACTTCAGATAGAGCACTAATTTCCAGAACACATAAAGAACTCAAAAAACTACACCAAGAATACAAATAGTCCATCCAACAAATGGGCTAAGGAAATGAACAGACACAGAAGAAGATCTACAAGCGACCAACAGATATATGAAAAAATGTTCTCCATCTCTAGTAATAAGTAAAATGCAAATCAAAACTACCCTAAGATTCCATTTCAACTGAATTAGAATGGCAATTATCAAGAATACAAGCAATAATGGGTGTTGGTGAGTAAGTGGGGAAAAAGGTACACACACACATTGCTGGTGGATTTGCAAATTATTGCAGCCACTCTGGAAAACAGTATTGAGATTCCATAGAAGACATGGAATGGAACCACCATTTAACCCAGCTATCCCACTTCTTGGCCTATACCCAAAGAACTTAAAATCAGCATACTTCAGAGATGCAGCCACATCAATGTTCATAGCTGCTCAATTCACAATAGCCACAATGTGGAACCAAACTAGATGCCCTACAATTGATGAATGGATAAAGAAACTGTGGTATATACATATACAATAAAATATTACTCAGCTAAAAAGAATAATAAATTCATGGGATCTGCAGGCAAATGGATGAAATTTGAGAATATTATGCTAAGTGAGATAAGCAAACCTCAAAACATGACAGTACGAATAATCTCACTGATAAGTGGAAGATGACATATAATGGGTGGAGTAAGGAGGGACTGCATAGAGAGAAAGAAGGGTAGGAGGGGTGGAAGGAAAAGGAAAAAAATAAAGACACTCAAAAAGAAAAAAAAAAACCTGCACATTACAGTACTGCAACAGGATAACATAAGGGGCTTGAATAGAATACCTGGAAGTACAATGCTCAGATGTGGGGCAGAGAGGGAAGGATGAAAAGAGAAAATACCCAGACTTTCACGGAAATTCATTCGTAGGTTTTCTCAGAAAACCATACTAGAATGCAACTTTACACTGCATGTACAGTGAAAGCTCAAATCAGGGAATTAGAAACACATAGTTATAGAAGAAGCACCATGCATGTTGGCACTACCAAACCTTCAGAGAAAAGTCAGTATAAGGAGGGGAGATAAAACCCAAAGTATGATTGGAATCTATTCGTTAAACTTTCTCAGAAAACAAACTTCAATTTCAGCTATATTCAAATTGCATGTTAGAATACTGCAAAAAGAATACATAAAGGGTTTCCCCAGAAAACCTGGAGGTAGAATGCTCAGATGTTGGGGGCAGAGTGGGAATGACGAAAAGAGAAAATACCCAGAGACACATGAAAATCCATTCTACCATTTTCTCAGAAAATTGCATTAGGGTGCAGCTTCATTCTGCATGCATAGGGAAAGCTCAATTCAGGGAATTAGAAACAGATTGTTATAGCAGAAGCACCGTACAAGTTGGCGCCACCACATCTTCGCACAAAGTGAGTATAAGGAGGAGAGATTATAGGCAAAGTTTCATTGAAATCCATTCGTGAAACTTTCTCAGAAAAACAACTTCAATTTCAGCCCTATTCAACCTGCACATTAGAGTACTGCAACAGCAATACATAAGGGGCTTGCCTAGAGAGCCTGTAGGTAGAAAGCTCAGATATTGAGGGCAGAGTGGGAAGGATGTAAAGAGACAATACTCCAAATTTCATGGAAATCCATTTGTGCATTTTAACAGAATATTGGATGAGTTTGCAGCTGTACACTGCATGCATAGAGAAACCTAAATTCAGGGAATAAGAAACATATTGTTATTGAAGAAGCACTATGCATGTTGGCACCACCAAATCTTGGGAGCAAAATGAGTAAGAGGAGGAGAGATAATACTCAAAGTTACATTGAAATCCATTCTTGAAATTTTCTCAGAAATGAAAATTCAATTTCAGCTCTATGCAAACTGAATGTTAGAATTCTGAAACAGGAATGCATAAGGACCTTGCATAGAAAACCTGGAGGTAGAATGCTCTGATACTGTGGGAAGAGTGCAAATGATGACGAGAGAAAATACCCAGATATTCATGGAAATCCATTAGTGCATTTTCTCTGTAAACTGTACTAAGTTGCAGTTTTAGTCTTCCTGCATAGGGAAAGGTCAATTCAGGGAAGCAGAATCATATTGTTATACCAGAAGTACCATGCACATTGACACCACCAAATCTTGGGACCAAACTGGGTATGAGGAAGAGAGATAATACCCAAACATTCATTGCAATCCATTCATGTTACATTCTCAGAAAAGTAACATCAATTTCGGCTGTCTTCAAACTACACATTAGAGTTCCTCAATAGGAATACTTGAGGGGCTTGACTAGAAAACCTGAAGGTACAATGCTCAGAAGTTGTAGGCAGAGTGGGAATTTTGGTCAGAGAAATAACCACAATTTTATGGAAATCCATTCGTGCATTTTCTCAGAAAACTGAATTAGGTTGCAACTTTACACTGTATGCATAGTGAAAGAACAACTCAGGGAATTAGATACAAATTGTTATAGCAGAAGAACTGTGCATGTTGGCATCAAAAAATCTTGGGAGCAAAGTGTGGATGAGGAGGAGAGATAATATCCAGTTTCACTCAAAGGCATTCCAGACACTTAATCAGAAAAGGAACTTCAATTTTGGCTCTA
The DNA here is from genome assembly GCF_902686445.1 of Sciurus carolinensis. Lineage (NCBI taxonomy): Eukaryota > Metazoa > Chordata > Mammalia > Rodentia > Sciuridae > Sciurus > Sciurus carolinensis. The sequence continues at coordinate 46,329,993 of NC_062232.1, forward strand.
TTCAACTTGCACATTAAAGTTCTACAACAGGAACACATAAGACCTTGCCTACAAAATCCGGGGATAGAATGCTCAGATGTTGGAGACAGAGTGGGAATAATTTAAAGAGAAAATATCCAGAGTTTCATGGAAATCCTTTCGTGCATTTTATAAGAAAATTGTACTAGGTTGCAGCATTATTCTGCATGCATAGGTAAAGCTCAATTCAGGGATTTAAAAATGTATTGTTATACAGAAGCACTGTGCATGTTCGTAAGACCAAACCTTGGTAGACAAGTGGGAATGAGGAGGAGAGATAATACCCAATTTTTATTGCAATCCATTAGTGAAACTTTCTCAGAAAACGAACTTCAATTTCTGATCTATTCCACCTGCATTTTAGAGTTCTGCAACAGGAAAATATAAGGGACTTGTGTAGAATACCTAGTGGTAGAATGCTCAGATGATGGGGCAGAGTGGGAAGGATAAAAATAAAAAATATTCATACTTTTATGGAAATCCATTCGTGCATTTTCTCAAAACTTTATTAGGTTGCAGCTTTGCACTCTATGAATAGAGAAAACTCAATTGAGGGAATTGGAAACATATTGTAATATCAAAAGCACCATGCATGTTGACTCCAACAAATCTTCAAAGCAAAGTGATTATGAGAAGGAGAGATAATATCCAAAGATTCATTGAAATCCATTAGTGAAACTTTCTCAGAAATGGAACTTCAATTTCAGCTCTCTTCAACCTGCATGTTACAGTTCTGCAACAGGAATACATAAGGGACTTGCCTAGAAAACCTGAGGGTAGAAAGCTCAGATCTTGGGGTCAGAGAGGAAATGTGGGAAAGAGAAAATACCCAAGGTTTCATTGAAATCCATTTGTGCATTTTCTCAAAAAAAATGTATTGGGTTGCAACTTTACTCTGCATGCATAGGGAAAGTTCAATTCAGGGAATTAGAAACAGATTGTTTTAGCAGAAGTAGTGAGCATGTTGGCAGGACTAAGTCTTGGGAGCAAAGTGGGTATGACGAGAAGAGATCATACCCAATGTCTCATTGCAATCCATTTGTGGAAATTCTCAGAAAAGGAAATTGAATTTCACCTCTATTCACCATGCACGTTACAGTTCTGCAAGAAGAAAACATAAAGAGCTTGCCTAGAAAACCTGGAGATAGAATGTTCAGCACTTGGGGGATGAGTGGGAATGAGGAACAGAGAAAATACACAGAGTTTCATGGAAATCCATTCCTGCATTTTCTCAGAAAACTGTATGAGGTTGCAGCTTTACTCCGCGTGAATAGGGAAAGCTCAGTTCAGGGAATTAGAAACAGATTGTTATAGCAGAAGCACCGTGCCTGTTCGCACCACCAACTCTTGAGAACAAATTGGGTATGAAGAGAGGAGATAATAACCACAGATTCACTGTAATCCTTTCACAAAACTTTCTCATTAGAGGAAATTTAATGTCTGTCTATTCAACCTGCATGTTAGAATTGTGCAACAGGAATACATAAGGTCCTTGCATAGAAAACCTGGAGGTAGGATGCTCAGACTCTGGGGGCAGAGTGCAAATGATGAAAAGAGAAAATACCCAGAGTTTCATTGAAAGGTATTTGCGCATTCTCTCAGAAAAATGTACTAGGTTGCAGCTTAACTCTGCATGCATAGGGAAAGCTCAATTCAGGGAATTAGAAACAGATTGTTACAACAGAAGCACCATGCATGTTGGCATCACCAAATCATGGGAGTCAAGTGTGGATGAGGAGGAGAGATAATACCAAAAGTTTCATTGAAATCCATTACAGAAACTTTCTCAGGAAAAAAAAATTCAAATGAAGCTCTATTCAACCTGCACATTTCAGTTCTGCAACAGGGAAACATACGGGTCTTGCCTAGAAAATATGGGGGTAGAGTGCTCAGATCTTGGAGGCAGAGTTGGAATTATGAAAAGAGAAATTATCCAGAGTTTCATGGAAATCCATTTGTGTATTTTATCAGAAAATTTTTATTATTTTGCAGCTTTACTCTGTGTGCATACGAAAAACTTAATTCAGGGAATTAGAAACAGATTGTTATAGCAGAAGCACCGTACATTTTGGCACCACCAAATATGGGACCATAGTGAGTATGAGGAGAGATAGCAGTCAAAATTTCATTTCAATCTATTCATGTTACTATCTCAGAAAAGGAAATGTAATTTTGGTTCTATTCAACCTGCACGTTAGAGTTCTGCAATAGGAATAAGTAAGGGGTATGCCTAGAGAACCTGCAGGTAGAAAACTCAGATATTGGGGGCAGAGTGGGAAGGATGAAAGGGACAATACTCATATTTTCACAGAAATCCATTGTGCATGTTCACAGAAAATTTGATAAGGTTGCAGCTTTACACTGCATGCATAGGGAAACCTAAATTCAGGGAATAAAAAACATATTGTGAAAGTAGGAGCACTGTGCATGTTGGCACCACCAAATCTTGGGATCGAAGTGGGTATGAGGAGGAGAGATAATACCCAAAGTTTCATTGAAATCCATTCTTGAAATTTTCTTAGAAAAGAAAATTCAATTTCAGCTCTATGCAACCTGAACGTAAGAATTCTGAAACAGAATTGCATAAGGACCTTGCATAGAAAACCTGGAGGTAGAATGCTCTAATGTTGCAGGCAGAGAGCAAATGATGACGAGAGAAAATACCCGGATATTCATGGAAAGCCATTCGTACATTTTCTCTGTAAACAGTACTAAGTTGCAGGTCAAGCCTGCCTGCATAGGGAAAGGTCAATTCAGGGTAGCAGAATCATATTGTTATACCAGAAGTACCGTGCATGTTGGCACCACCAAATCTTGGGATCAAAGCAAGTATGAGGAGGAAAGATAATACCCAAGTTTCATTGAAATCCATTCATGTTACATTCTCAGAAAAGTAATATCATTTTCAACTCTATTCAAGCTACACGTTAGAGCTATGCAATAGGAATACATGAGAGGCTTGACTAGAAAACCTGGAGGTACAATGCTCAGACATTGTGGGAAGAGCGTGAATTATGGCCAGAGAAATGCCCATAATTTCATGGAAATCCATTCTAGCTCTTTCTCAGAAAATTGTATTAGGTTGCATTTTTAGTCTGCGTGCATAGGGAAAACTCAATTCAGGGAATTAGAAACAGATTGTTATAGCAGAAGCACCATGCCTGTTTGCACCTCCCAAACTTGAGAACAAAGTGAGTATGAGAAAAGGAGATAATAACCAAAGATCAACTCTAATCCATTCATGAAAAGTTCTAATTAAAGGAAATTAAATTTCAGTCTATTCAAACTTCATGTTAGAATTCTGCAAAAGGAATAAATAAGGGCCATGCCTAGAAAACCTGGAGGTAGAATGCTCAGTTGTTGGGGGCAGAGTGTGAAAGATGGAAAGAGAAAATACTCAGAGTTTCATGGAAAGGTATTTGTGCATTTTCTCAGAAAATTGTTCTAGGTTGCATCTTAACTCTGCATGCACAGGGAATGCTCAATTCATTGATTTAGGAAAAAATTGTTACAACGGAAGCACCATGCATGCTGGCAACACGAAATCATGGGGTTCAAGAGTGGATGAGGATGAGAGATAACCAAAGTTTCTTTGAAATCCATTCCAGAAACCTTCTCAGAATAAGAAAAATCACTTTAAGCTCTATTCAACCTGCATGTTACTGTTCTGCAATAGAAAAACATAAGGGTCTTGCCTAGGACACATCGGGGTAGAATGCTCAGATCTTGAAGGCAGAGTTGGAATGATGAAAAGAGAAAATATCCAAAGTTTCATGGAAATGCATTTGTGCATTTTCTCACACAAATGTATTAGTTTGCATCTTTATTCTGCTTTCATAAGGAAAGCTCAATTCAGGGAATTAGGACCAGATTGTTATAGCAGAAGCACGGTGCATGTTGGTACCAAAAATCTTGGGAGCAAAGTGGGTATGAGGAGAAGAGATAATATGCAAAATCTCATTGTAATCCATTCGTGAAACATTTTCAGAACAGGAACTTCAATTTCAACTCTACTCACCCTGCACATTACAGTCCTGCAACAGCAAAACATAACAGGCTTGCCTTCAATACCTGCAGGTAGAATGCTCAGATGTTGGAGCCCAAGTGGGAATGATGAAAAGGGAAAATACCCAGAGTCTCATGGAAATCCACTTGTGCATTTTCTCAGAAAATTGTATTAGGTTGCAGCTTTACTCTGCATGCACACGGAAAGCTCAGTTCAGGAATGTAGAAACAAGTTTTATATTAGAGGGACCATGCATTTTGGCAACACCAAATCGTGGGAGCAAAATGTGGATGAGAATAGAGGTAATGCCCAATGTTTCACTGAAATCCATTCGTTAAACATTCTCAGAAAAGGAACTTCAATTTCAGCTCTATTCATCCTGCATGTTACTTTTGTGCAACAAGAAAACATAAAGAGCTTGCCTAGAAAACCTGAGTGTAGAATGCTCTAATCTGGGAGGCAGAGCAGGAATTAAGAGGAGAGATAATACTCAAATTTCATTGAAGTCTGTTACTGAAACTATCTCAGAAAATGAACTTCAATTTCAGCTCTATTCAACCTGCACATTACAGATCTGCAACAGGAATATATAAAGGGATTTCATAATAATCCCGGAGGTACAATTCTCAGATGTTGAGGGCAGAGTGGGAATGAGGAAAAGGGAAAATACCTAGAGTTTCATGAAAGTCCATTCGAGCATTTTCTCAGAAAAATATATTAGGTTGTAGCTTTATTCTGCATGCACAGGGAAAGTTCAATTCAGGGAATTATAAACATATTGATGTAGAAAAATCACCGTGTATGTTTGCACCACCAAATCTTGGGAGCAAAGTTTGTATGAGGAGGAGAGATAATACCCGAAGTTTTATTGAAATCCAGTTTTCAATCTTTCTCAGAAAATGAACTTCAATTTGAGCTCTAATAAAAATGAACGTTACAGTTCTGCAACAGGAAAACATAAGGGGATTGCCTACAAAACCTGCAGGTAGAATGCTTAGATGTTGGGAGCAGAGTGGGAATGAGGAAAAGAGAAAAGACACAGAGTTTCATGGAAATCCACTAGTGCATTTTCTCAGAAAACTGTATTAGGTTGCAGCTTTACTCTGCGTGCATAGGGAAAGCACAATTCAGGGAATTAGAAACAGATCATTATAGCAGAAGCACCATGCATGTTGGCACCACCAAATCTTGGGAGCAAAGTCGGTATAAGGAGGAGAGATTATACCCAACATTTTATTGAAATGCATTTGTGAAATTTTCTCAGAAAAGGAACTTCATTTTCAGCTCTATTCAACCTGCATGTTTGAGATCTGCAACAGGATTACAAAAGGGCTTGCCTAGAAAACCTAGAGCTAGAATGCTCAGATATTTGGGGCTGAATGGGAATGATGACAAGAGAAAATACCCAGAGTTTCATGGAAATCCATTAGTGCATTTCTGAGAAAACTGGATTAGGTAGCAGCTTTATACTGTGTGCATAGGGAAAGCTCCATTCAGTGGGTTGGGCTGACAGATCTGACTCCATGAGAATGTTATAAGCCAGACTCTGAGGGAAATGACTAAACACACTCCATTTTACTCTGAGAATCCAGACTATGTAGGAAATAAGGTTCTCCCATGGAACACCCCGCCTCTGTGCCCATCATACTACTTAGTGTAACATGTTTAGTAATACAGAATGATAATTCCTATGTAAAGCAAAATTGCTCTCTTTTGATCCCTATTGTTCCTTAACAAGGTACCATGTGAAGAGTGATTGTGTGGATGTTAGTAACCATTCTTTAGTTTGTACCCTGGTAAGGGTCATTTTGACCCACTTCCCCCTCTGTCAATGATCTCATGATGTTAATATTTAATTTTGAATCATAGCAACAGACACTTATGATTAATGTGATTTTTGGTATAAGAACCCCTATAACCCTGTGGTCTCCGGGTTGTTCTCCCAATAGCCATATTTTGGGGCATTGTGTGAGACATTCAGCCAGTCAACTTAATAAATACTCCCAAATTTGGACTTCTTAGTGGTGATCAGTCTGTTATTAAGTTGTGCCCCATAACATTTGGAGGCCCCATCAAGATCCTCGCTGCCCGGTGGTCAACCACTGCTCACCACTACCTGGAAACTCCTGCAGAGGGGAGATGTCACAGCATTGCTCCTAGGGGAAGACCTCTGAGAGACTTTCTTCATCCCCAGGCTGCATGGTCTGTGGAGCCCCACCCCAGGACTGAACTAAATTCTCTGAGAGAGTCACCTGTTTCTGCACCCCTGGGGCACTGGTAATTCTGTTTCTGGCAGATCCGCATCTGGGGACTCTGAGGAAGGCTGGATGTAGCATTACTTCCCAAGTCCAGGACTGGCAAGACATTGCTCAGTCCCTGTGGTCAGGAATCTGGAGTGGCCACTTGTCTATGTTTTGGTGTTTTATCTGTTCTGTTTGTCCTTTTCTGTTTTTTGTCACCCTTAAGTGTAAGTATGGGTTAGTCTCCCTCACGTAAGTCATGTACTCCCCTCCAGTGCATGTTAACTAATTTCCAGGAATTCCAGAAGATAACCAGTGACTACAGAACCCACTGTGATGCCTTTTCTCTCTCTAAATTTTGTGAGGGAGAATGTCCAACTTTTGAGGTCAGATAGCCTCCTCAGGGGACCACCAAATTGTCTTTGGGCAGTCTGAAAAATCTGATCAAATATTTTATAGTCAAATTTGAAAAAAAATGAATAAAAAGGTTTTTAACCATGTTTACTAAAGCTTACATTAAAATGTAAACTGTTGCCAATTGGAACTTCCAACTATTGGAGTTGGTCCACCAAAATGCCAGGCTAAAATTTTGATGGCTGCTATCCAAGAGACCAGAAAAACCAGTTTAAAACAGGACCCCAACCTGAGGGGGCTCTCCCAGGAGAGCAATGGAAGCATGCTCCCTTGATGTGTCTTCGGGAAACTCCTTCAGGAAGGGATAGGGCATAACCTTTGTCTATATTCTCTAAATTCTTTTTCATCTCAGGATGGGGGCCAAAAGGATGTTTAAAAATCCTATCTCTTTTAGTTCATGATTTCAATCTGGTGCACCTAGGTTAATTTTTTATCAGACCTAGTTTATCCAACTATAAGGTTTTCTTAATGCTCTGTTTCATTCAGGGGCCAGTTTGCAAGTGTTAATTCTCAGTCTAATGGGTTTTAAAAAATAAGTTATAAGATCATTTTCCATCTGTTTATTTTATGTATATGTACACTGGTGTATTGTCATGTCTACATATATTTGGTACCAAATTTGACATGTGAGTTAAAAAATTAAAATTTTTAAAAAATGGATTCAAATACTTTTAATTCATGTGATTTAAAAGGTTTAAATTGGTTAAACAAAAATATGGCTTTCAAGTTACTAACAGTTTTGTTTCTAGGTGGTCAATAATAATAAAATGTTAATTTTATAAAACATCTAATATCCATTGTTTTTAGATTTTTCTTCAACAGGAAAGAAATGACTGATATGACCCAATATACTTCTCTGATATCTTGGTTTTAAAAAATAACTAAATTAGAATTAAAATATATGGGATTGATCATGAATGTGTTTGTTAGAGACATTTGATTGGTTTAAAGAGTTAAAATGCTGACTGTTAAATATAACATCAAGTACTTCTAACTCCTTAAATTCCTTAAAACATTTTTGAAGTTTTCATAAATTGGTAAATAAAAAAAGGATTTAAATTTACTTTATGTTATCCCTGAAAACATGGTTTCTAAAAGTCTTAACAGGTATTATTCTATATAAAGGGTCCAAAAGTTTCAACTGTATTTAAATAGATTTCTGTAAATAACAAAGAATTTCACCAGATTAAAATGGAGTAATTTATCTAAATTCAGATATTGATAAGGGTTGTTTCACAATATAAATTTTAAAAAAGGGGATCAACAGATTAAAACATTACCAGGTTTTAGATATAAGATATATTTATTAAAAATATTTCTAGATAAAAATGTCTTTATGTGATAAAACTGTAATACAGCTAAGTAAACAGCAAGAGGGTCTAATTAAGAGATTAAAAAAGTGTAAAATAAGGATACATTTTAAAAGGTTTATGTGTATATATAAGTAACACAACAATTAAAACTATTCAAGATTTTTTTCCTAAGGTCAAATATTAATGTACTGATATAAACCAAAGATCAGTCTATATGCTAAAATGACCAATAATTCTTAAAACATTAATTTACTCTTAACACTGTATCAGTTAAGTTTTATTCTCTAGAGCAACTAGTCTTAAAAATTGGGGGTTTGTACAATTCTGGTTAAACAGTAACTGTTAATTTAGAGTATTGTACTACATTACAAAATCTAAATTTTCTTTAAAAGTTAAATATGGTTAACATAAAAACTTCAACATAATTATGATTCTATTACTCTTATTTATATACTAAATGTGTTCATATCTTCCAGGTATACAAGTCTTTAAAAGGTTTAAAAGAACATTTATCAAGCTGGTGTTCTCCAAACTAAAGTTGTAATGGTAAATTTAAACTTATCAAAATAAGAAATTTTATTGGGGATTTATTTATATCATTTAGTGTTCTGTAACTGGATCTGAATCTTATGTTACCTTCTGCACTGGGATAAAAATGTAAATTATTTCTAAAAGAAAATGAAATACTGATCTCTTTAAAGGTTAGTATAATGAAACAGGAAAACATTTTGCCACTTCACTGCACAAAAGGAAAGTTAAAAGCTCTCTCAGCTTTCTTTGATTTATTTTTTAGGTGTAATAGCATACTGTGTTAATTAACATTTATATAGACTTAGGAAACAATATATGTAAACTTTATGAAATGATATTTAAAAAAAGATAAAGATCAGCTTCAGAACTAGACCACTTTACCTAAGATTTATGAAGAGCCCTACCTTACCTGAGATCAGGCTCTGCTTCCTACCTTACTACATGTTACAATGGCTCCAAAATAAGTCAGACTTCAGCTCATTTAAAGTTATATTCAAAAGATTGATTTTTTTGTTATAAAATTACTGTGATCTCAAATAGGGGATATAATATATAGCTCAGCCAAAATTTAAGATAGCTATTACACAACCAAATATGTTTTTATTGTTGTTAATTCCATTTTGTATTTTCCTTTTAAACTCTGTAACTGTTGACTGATTAATGTTTTACAGAGGTACTGCTTAAAGAACAACCTAAATTAATTTGAGATAATAAGCCATTACCTATAGGACAGATAATATAGACCTCAGTTTAATAAAAGTTGGTAAATAACTATAAAGTCATAGACATTAAAGTTAAAACCCAGTACTCTCACTGTATGACTAGAGAAACTGACTTGCTGGATGTTTAACATCAAAATTTAAAGATTGAGATTAAAATAAAGGGGTCAAGAGCATCAATATTTTGCTCTTGGCCTCAGTCAGCCTAAACCCATGAACAAGAGAACTTCTCTAAGGAGCTTTGCAACTCTGGGCCACATGACCTTCTGATCAGGGAGACTGATGAGACTACTAGAGGATGAGAAATCAATCAGTGCACTTGCTACAGAGGAGGGTCCTTGGGAAAGGTAGACGTCCCTAATGCTTCCAAAGGAAACCACCTCATCAAGGAGACGCTACCAGGTGAATAGCACTAAAGGAGCTAAGATGCTGCTCTCAAGTTTCCCATGAGTGACCCCTGTGCAAACTCAGCTAACTCTTAACAGCAGATAAAAACAAGGTCAATTTGAACTGCTTGATCTTAAACACTTAGCAAAAACAGCTAAAACTAAAACACAGTCATTCCTGAACATTTTAAAAGCAAACAATAGTTATTTTAATGTAACTTAAGATGTACACTTGTGTTAGTCCCAAAAATAAGAAAAACTGGAGGTAACAAAAATATTCATAGACAAAAATGCCTGATAACTATCAAGAGAAACTGCCAGAGTTATAAATTTTTAGTCAGTTTAATGCCTACAGATCTTTCTAACCTCTGATACAGGTAGACTTAATCAATGTTTGCTTGTATGATTCTCTAACCCTAAGTAACAAAAATAAAGGAATCTCTACTAAGCAAAGAGATCATGCCAATAAAAAGATATTTTACAAAAATCAGATGACAGTAAATAACTAAATGTTGTGTTTACATTTCTGATAACTCCAACAGTGTTAAGATTTACAATTAAGGCCTTATCCATTCCAGCCTTCTTAGACTTTGTTAGGCCTGTTTATGTAAACAACGTCTCAGCTCTTCTACCTCCTGGTAAGAAATTATTAATTTTATCATCTTCATGATATTCATTGACATGTTCCAGATGCTATTTATTTTGTACTCATGGATTTTTGTTTCTAGAAAAAGACATTTACCCCTAGAAAGGAACTTTTTACTGCTTGGCCCACCCCACATTGCCCCCACTCATCTCGAAGCAGCAAGAGTGGACATTCCCATTTGTCCTTACAGCATTAAAGAGTCCCTAAACTTAGAGGTGTAATAATAAAAATTTTAAAAGACAGTCAATATAGGTAGGTAAATTGGGTTAAATCACAAAAATAAGGGCCAATTTGGGTCCAGAAAGTTGGAGGCAAATGACCTTTGAGAGATTAAAATATTAATGCTTCCAGAGATCTTCCTCCACCCTTACCAAGAACCTGCTCCTGTTCTAACCTGTTGTTAAGTCTCTCCAAAAGTTTCAACTTATGAGAAAATCATCCCCAAGAGACCACTGATTTCCAACACCCATTTCAGTCAGAAGACTATGTTTACATCAAATTGTTCCAGAAAGGACTAACACCCAGCTGAAATGGAAGGGACCTTTCTCACAACATGGACTCATCACATCTGAGTTAAGACAACAGAAAAATGTAGAGGCTTCAGAGACCCCAACCACTGTCTAAAGATAAGACTAAAAAAATGTTAATTGTGTTCTTTCTCTTGCTTGGACTGTCAGGAAAAACTCCACGCTTGACCCTTCATTTTTTTGAGATTACCAAATGGGATGAATTCTGTGTTACTGTTCACATCTTTCCCCAGGTGTATGATGGGGAGGAAAAAATGAAACACATGGGACTAATGCATTGATCTAAATAAGTGGCCCCTGTCTTAGTTCCCCTCCTAGTAGAAATAAACATAGCCAGCTACACAGCTATAGGGACCAGTATGCTTATTAAAGGAAACCAAAATTTCAAAACCTTAAGTAGACAAATAGATCTAAACTTAAATAAATTTTTAAAAACTCTATAAGCCACTTAAAAATTCCCTTGATTCACCTGCTGAGGTAGTTTTACAAAACAAAAGAGGGTTAAATTTCAATGCAAAAAGAGAACTTACAGAGTGGGAGTACATCTTTGCCACTCATACTTCAGATAGAGCACTAATTTCCAGAATACATAAAGAACTCAAAAAACTCTACACCAAGAATACAAATAACCCAATCAACAAATGGACTAAGGAAATGAACAGACAATTCACAGAAGATCTACAAGCAATCAACAGATATATGAAAAAAATGTTCAACATCTTTAGTAATAAGAGAAATGCAAATCAAAACTACCTTATGATTCCATATCACCCCAATTAGAATGGTGATTATCAAGAATACAAGCAACAATAGGTGTTGGTGAGAATGTGGGGAAAAAGGTACACTCATACATTGCTGGTGGGGCTGCAAATTAGTGCAGCCACTCTGGAAAGCAGTGTGGAGATTCCTCGGAAAGCTTGGAATGGAGCCACCATTTGACCCAGCTATCTCACTCCTTGTTCTATACCCAAAAGTCTTAAAATCAGCATACTACAGAGATGCAGCCATATCAATGTTCATAGCTGCTGAATTCACAATAGTCAGATTGTGGAACCAACCTAGATGCCCAACAATTGATGAATGGATAAAGAAACTATGATATATATATATATATATATATATATATATATATATATATATATAGTGTGTGTGTGTATATATATATACACACACAATAAAATATTACTCAGCAAAAAGAATAATAAAATTATGGCATTTGCAGGCAAATGGATGAAATTTGAGAATATCATGCTAAGTGAGATAAGCAAATCTCAAAAAAATAAAAGGACGAATGATCTTGCTGATAAGCAGATGATGACACATAATGGGGGGTGGGACAGGGCAAGAATGGAGGAAGGACAGACTGTACAGAGGGAAAAGAGGGGTGGGAGGGGTGGGGGAAGAAAAAAATAACAGAATGAACAAAAACTATTACCCTAGGTAAACATATGATTACACAAATGGTATGCCTTTACTTCATGAACAAACAGAGAAACAAGATGTTTCCCATTTATTTACAATAAAAATAAATTTACAAAAAGTCAGAGGGTTAAATTTGCTGTCTTTAGAAAAAGAAAAATTATGAATGGCCTTATTGAAGACCTATTGTTTCTATATTAACCACTCAGATGTCATTCATGATAGTTTATCTTTGATTAAAACAAAAAGGCTCAAAACAATGTAAAAAAACAAAAAGCTAAAAATCTGAGAAAAATTTGTACCAAAATCTGTTCTCCTGGTCCCGTGGTTAACTACTCTAAGAATTACAATGGTGAGACATTTCATCCTAGTTATGTTGGGACTTTTAATCAGGCCATGCATGATAAACTGTTCAACTAAATATGTTAGAGATAGAATCCAATCTGTTAAGCTAATGGTGTTGCACACTCACTACAATCACCTAAGCACTACTAATGAATCAATAATTTGATTATGTACAAAAAACCAGTGGGGAATGTGATGGACTGACAGATCTGACTCCATGAGAATGTTATAGGCCAGACTCTAGGGGAAATGACTAAACAGACTCCATGTTGCTCTAAGAATCCATGTAATGTAGGAAATAAGGCTCTCCCATGGGAACACCCCACCTCTGTGCCCATCATCAGTTATGTGGTGTGACATGTTTAACAATACAGAATGATAATTCCTATGTAAAGAAAAATTCCTCTCTTTTGATCCCTATTGTTCCTAAACAATGTACCATGTGGAGAGTGATTTGTGGATGTTAGTAACCATTCTTTAGTTTGTACCTAGATAAGGGTCATTTTGACCCAATTCCCCCTCTGTCAATGTTCTCATGATGTTAATGTTTAATTTCCAATCATAGCAACAGACACTTAGGATTCATGTTATTTTTGTATAAGAACCCCTACAGTCCTGTGGTCAGGGCTGTTCTCCCAAGCCATATTTTGGGGCATTGTGTGAGACAGTCAGCCAGCTGGCTTAATAAAGATTCTCAAATTTGGATATCTCAGGGGCGATCAGTCTGTTATTAAGTTGCGCCACATAACAAAGTGAATTAGAAAGAGATTGTTATACCAGAATCACTGGGCATGTTGGCAACACCAAATCTTGAGAAGAAAGTGGGAATGAGGAGTAGAGATAACTACTGAAGTTTCATTGCAATCCATTCGTGAAACATTCTCAGAAAAGGAACTTCAAATTCAGCTCTTTTCACCCTGCACATTACAGTTCCACCACAGAAAAACATAACAGGCTTGCGTAGAATGCTCAGATGTTGAGGCAGAGTGGGATGGATGAAAAGAGCAAATACCCAGAGTTTCATGGAATACCATTCGTGCATTTTCTCAGAAAAATCTAGTAGGATGTAGCTTTTGTCTGCTTGCACAAGGAAAGCTCAATTCAGGGAATTAAAAATAGATTGATAAATCAGAAGCATCATGCATGTTGGCACCACCAAATATAGGAAGCAAGGTGGGTATGAGGAGGAGAGATAATACCCAAAGTTTCATTGAATTCCATTAGTAAAACTTTCTCAGAAAAGGAACTTCATCTTCAGCTCTATTAAACCTGTAAGTTAAAGTTTTGCAACAGGAAAACATAAGGGGCTTGCCTAGAATCCTGTGCGAAGAATGCTCAGATATGGGGGGAAGAGAGGGAATGATGAAAAGACAAAAGACCCAGAGTATCATGGAAATCCATTCGTGCATTTTCTGAGAAAACTGTAATAGGTAGCAGCTTTATTCTGTGTGCATAGGGAAAGCTCAATTCAGGTAACTAGAAACAGATTGTAATAACAGAAGCACCATGCATGTTGGTACCACTAAATCTTTCAAACAAAGTGGATATGAAGAGGAGAGATAAGAAGCAGATTTTCATTGAAATCCATTAGTGAAAGTTTCTAAGTAAAGGAATTTCAATTTCAGGTCTATTCAACCTGTACATTACAGTTCTGCAACAGAAAAACATAAGAGGCTTACCTAGAAAACCTGAGAGTAGAATATTTAGACCTTGGGGCCAGAGTGGGAATAAGGAAAAGAGAAAATGCCCAGAGTTTCTTGGAAATTCATTTCTGCATTTTCTCAGAAAACTTTACTGGGTTGCAGCTTTACTCTACATGCATAGGGAAAGCTCAATTCAGAAAATTAGAAGCAGATTGTAATAGGAAAATCACCAAAAAAGTTGTCAATAGGAAATCTTGTGAGCAATGTGGGTATGAGGAGTACAGATAAAAACCAAAGTTTCAATGAAATTCATTCGTGAAACTTTCTCAGAAAAGAAAATTCAATTTCAGCTCTATTCAACCTGCACATTAGAATTATTCAACAGGAATACATAAGGGCCTTGCCTAGAAACCCTGGAGGTAGAAGGATCAGATATTGGGGGTAGAGTGCAAATGATGAAAAGAAAAAATATCTGGTGTTTCATGCAAATCCATTTGTGCATTTTCTCAGAAAATTATACTAGGTTGCAGCTTTACTCTGCATGCATAGGGAAAGCTCAATTCAGGAAATCAGAAAAAGATTGTTATAAAAGTAGCACCGTGCATGCTGGCATCACCAAATCTTGTGAGCAAAGTGTGAATGAGGAGAAGAGATAATACCCAAAGTTACATTGAAATCCATTACTGAAACATTCTCAGAAAAGGAACTTCAATTTCAGCTCTGTTCACCCTGCACATTACAGATCTGCAACCTAGAAAACCTGGAAGTAGATTGCTCAGCTATTGGGGGCTGAGAGGAAATTATGACAAGAGAAAATACCCAGAGTTTCCTGGAAATCCATTCGTGCATTTTCTGAGAAACTGTATTTGGTAGCAGCTTTACTCTTCGTGCATAGGAAAAACTCATTTCAGGAAATTAGAAACAGATTGTTATAGCAAAAGCACCATGCATGTCAGCACCACCAAATCATTGGACCAATGTGGGCATGAGGAGAAGAGAGAAATGCCAAAGTTTCATTGAAATCTATTCTTGAAACTTTCTCAGAAAAGGAACTTCAATTTCAGTCCTATTCAACCTGCAGGTTACAGTTCCGCAACAGGCATTCATAAGGGGCTTGGCTAAAAAACCTGGAGGTAGAAGTATCAGATGTTGAGAGCAGAGTGGGAATGAGGCAAAGAGAAAATATCCAAGGTTTCATGGAAATCCATTCGTGCATTTTCTCAGAGCACTGTTTTAGTTTTCAGCTTTATTCTGCGTGCACAGTGAAAGCACTATTCAGGGAATAAGAAACATATTGATAGAGCAGAAGCACCGTGCATATTGGCACCACCAAATCTTGGGATCAACTTGGGTATGATGAGTAGTGATAATACCCAAAGTTTCATGGAAATCTATTAGTGAAGCTTTCTCAGAAAAGGAAATTCAATTTCAGCTCAATCGACTCTGCATGTTACCTTTCCGCAAGACGATAACATTAGGAACTTGCCTAGAAACCCTAGGGGTAGAATGCTCAGATCTTGGGGGCAGAGTGGGAATGAGGAAAAGAGAAAATACCCAGAGTTTCATGGAAGTCCATTAGTGTATTTTCTCAGAAAACTGCATTATGTTGCAGCTTTTCTCTGCGTGCATAGGGAAAGCTCAATTGAGGGAATTAGAAACAGATTGTTATAGCAGATGTACCATGCATATTGACACCACAAATCTTGGGAGCAAAGTGCATATGAAGAGTAGAGATAATACCCAAAGTTTCATTGTAATCCCTTAGTGAAATATTCTCAAAAATGGAACTTCAATTTCATCTCTATTCATCCTGCATATTACATTTCTGCCACAGGAAAACATAATGGGGTTGCATAGAATACCTTGAGGTAGAAGGCTCAGATGTTGGGGCACAATGAGATAGATGAAAAGAGGAATCACCCAGTGTTCCATGGAAATCCATTTGTGCATTTTCTCAGAAAACTCTAGTAAGTTTCAGCTTTACTCTGCGTACCCAGGGAAAGCTCAATTTGTGGAATTAAAAACAGATTGTTATAGCAAATGTACTGTTCATGTTGGCAGCACCAAATCTTGGGACCAAAATGGGAGTGAGTATCAGAGATAATATCCAAAATTTCATTGAAATCCATTCATGAAAATTTCTCAGAAATGAACTTCAATTTCAGCTCTCTTCAACCTGCACATTAGACTTCTGCAACAGGAAAACATAGGGTGCTTTCCTATATAAGCTGGGGATAGAATGCTCAGATGTTGGGGGCAGAGTGGGAATGATGCAATGAGAAAATACCCAGACACACCATGCATGTTGGCATCACCAAATCTTGGGAGCAAAGTGTTGATGAGGAGGAGAAATAATACCCAAATTTTCACTGAATTCCATTCATGAAACTTTCTCAGAAATAGAACTTCAGTTTCAGCTCTATTCAACCAGCACTCATCAGCTATGGTGCATACAGTGGTGCTGTGATGACCAATATTCACCCAGTTTGCTGTGATGGCACAGACATCCATTTGTGCTGAAATGACACAACTGTTCAATAGTTCTGGGATAACTCATACATGCCTTGTTGCTGGTATGACACAAGCTGTAATGACACACATATATCTGTACTCATGTTGGGAAGACACACATGCCTTCAGGGTTCTGGGATGAAACACATGCATGCACTGCTTCTGGGATGACCAACATGCATACAGTGGTGCTGGGATGATACCCTCATCCAATCATGCTGGAATGACACAACCATGCAGTTTTGCTGCAATTACTCATACATGCAGGTGCCCTGGGATGACATTCAAGCATACAATGGTGCTTGTATGACTCACATACCAGCGGGCATGACACATATGCATTCCCTGGTGCTGGGATTCCCCACTCACCGGCAGTGTTGCTAGGATGACATGCACGTGCATTGGTTCTGGGATGACACACACTTGAACTTCCCCTGGGATGACAGATATGCATGCACTGGTGCTGAGATGACCCACATGCCAGATGTGTTTCTTGGATAACACACACGTACACTTGTGCTGGAATGACACACACATGCGTTGGTTCTGGGTTGAAATACAATTGCAGTGGAGTTGGGATTACACAGACATGGAAGTATGCTGGGATTCCACACACATGCACTGCTGCTGGAATGAGCATCATAACTACAGTGTTGCTGTGATGACATGCACATGTATTGGTGCTGAAATGACAAAAACAGGTTATGGATGGAGAACATACACATTCAGTTGTGCTGGGATGATATACACACTTGAACTGGTTTTTGGATGACAGACATGCATGCACTGGTGCTTGGATGACACACACATGCAGCAGTGCTGAGTTTAAATGCACATGCAGGTATGATAGGTTGATACACACACATGCACTCCTGGTGGGTGACAAACATGCCTGAGGTGGTGGTGGATTGATGTGCATGCTTGCACTGGTGTTGGGATGAGCAACAAGCCTGCAGTGTTGCTGGAATAACAGTCAAATACACTGGTGCTTTGATGGCACACACCTGCAGTGGTGATGGGTTGATACACACATACAGAGTTGCTGGTATGGCACACATGCATGCACTGATATTGGGATGACCCACGTGTGGGCAGTGGTGCATGCAGTGGTACTTAGATGCCACACACCCATGCACTTGTACTGGGATGACACACAGGCCTGCAGTGTGTTCTGGGATGATACACATGAATACTCTGGTGCTGGGATGAGCAAAATGCCCAACGTGGTTCTGGGATGACAACCATGTTAATTGGTGCTGGGATGACACACACATGCAGTGTTGCTGGTATGACACACACATTTGTGGGTGCTGGCATGACATACACACATGAACTGGTGCTGGGATGACACACACATGCACTGGTGCTGAGATGACCTACACACTGGCAGTGGTGTATGCAGTTCTGCAGGGATGACTCAATCATGCAGTCGTGCTGTTATCACCAAGAAGTCTGCAATGGTGCAGGGATGACACACAGACACGTAATGGTGCTTGGATGACCCATATGCCTTCAGTGGTTCTGGGATGATATAGAGGAATGCACTGGTGCTGGGATGAGTAAAATACCTATGGTAGTGCTTGGATGACACCCGCATACACTGGTGCTGAAATGATACACACATTCAGTGGTCTTGGGATGACATACATATGCAGAGATGCTGGGATGACACACACGAAGCTTTGGTACTAGGATGACCCACACACTTTAAGTGGTTTTGGGATGACACACACACACACAGGCACTGGTGCTGGTATGAGCAACATTCCTGTAATGGTGCTGGAAGGACACCCACATGCATTCATGCTATGATGACACACATTTGCTGTGGTGCTGGGATTACACACTCATGCAGTTATGCTGGGATGACACATGCATGCAGTTGTGCTGAAATTACACAACTATGCAGGGGTGTAGGGATGACACACACATGCAACTGTGCTGGGATGACACACATGCATGCCCTGGTGCTTGGATGACCCACACACCTGCAGTGGTGCTGCAATGATACTCACATTCATTGATGCTGGGATGACACATGAATGCACTGGTCCTGGAATGACCCATTCCCTGGCAGTGGTGCATGAAGCCCTGGTGCTGTTATCACCAACACACCTGCAGTGGTGCTGGGATGACTAACATGCACATAATGGTTCAGGAATAACCCACACACCACAGTGGTTCTGGGATGGTACACATGAATGCACTGGTGCTGGGATGAGTAAAATGCCTACAGTGGTGTGGGAATGACAACGACATGCACTGGTGCTGGAATGATACACACATTTAGTGGTTATTGGAAGACATACACATGCAGTGTTGCTGGGATCACATACACGCATGCCTTGGTACTGGGATGACCCAAAAGCATGCAGTGGTTTTGGGATGACACACACACATGAACTGGTGCTGGGATGAACAACATGCCTGCAATGATACTGGAATGACAACTACATGCATTGGTGCCTGGATGACACACATATGCAGTTTTGCAGGTATGACACACACACATGACCTCATGCTGGGATGACACACATGCAGGCAATGGTGCTGGAAATACTCTGAAGCCAGCAGTGGTGCTGGGATGACACACACATGCACAGGTGTTGGGATGACACAAACTTACAGCTGAGCTCAGATTACACACAAAAGCAGGTAAGCTGGGATGACAAACAAGCAAGCACTGGTCCTGCAATAACACACACACATGCAGTGGTACTGGGATGACACACACAAATGAACTGGTGCTGGGGTGAGCATCATGCATGCAGTGGTGCTGGGATGACTCCCATATGCATTGGTGCTGGGTGACACACACATGCAGTGGTGATAGGATGACATACACATGCAGAGGTGCTGGGATGACGAAAATGGATACATTGGTGCTGGGATGACCCACTGGTCGGGAGTGGTGCATGCAGTGGTGCTTGGATGACACACACCATGCATTGGTGCTGGGATGATCAACTCGCTGGCAGTGCTGTATGCAGCAGTGCTGGGTTGATACCCACATTTATTGCTACTGGGATGACACACACAGAAGCATTGCTGGCTTACACAATCATGCAGGTATCCGGAGATGATGCACACATGCATATGTGCTGGAATGACCCACACACCTCCTGTGTCGCTGGGAAGACACATATGCATGCACTGGTGTTGGGATGAGTAACATGCCTGCAGTGGTGCTGGTATGTCCACATGCATTGGTGCTGCAACAACACACACCTGCTGTGGTGATGGAATGACACACACATGCAGAGGTTCTGGGATGACACACATGCATGCACTGGTACTGGGATAACCCACTTGCAGGCAGGGGTGCAGGCAGGGTTGCATGCAGTGGTGCTTAGTTGCCACACACCCATGCAATGATGCTGGGATGATCCAAAGACCTGCAGTGGTGCTAGGATAACACACACACATATTCTGGTGCTGGGATGAACCACATGTCTACAGTTATTCTGGGAAGACACACACACATGCACTGGTGCCAGAATGACCAACATGCACAGAGTGGTGCTAGGATGATACACTCATGTGTTGTTGCTGTGATGACACACACATGCAGATGTGCTGAGATGACACACATGCTTGCTCTGGTGCTGGCATGACCCACACAACTGCAGTGGTGCTGGGAAGGCCCACACAATGGTAGTGGTGCTGGGATGACACAAACGTGCACTGGGGATGGGGTGAAACATACATACATGGTGCTGGGATGGTACACACAGCAGAAGCACTGGCATTTTACACACAAGCAGGTATGCTGGGATGACATGCATGCACTGGTGCTGGGATGATCTAAACGTGTGCAGTGGTGCTTGGATGAAACACACACATAAACTGGTGCTAGTATGAGCAACATGCATGCACTGGTTCTGGAATGACACTCATATGCATGGGTGTTGGGATGACACCTACATGTATTGCTGCTGGAATGACACAACCATGCAGTGATGCTGGTATGACACACACATGCACTGGTGCTCAGATGACACACACCTGCATTGGTGCTGGGATGAGCATCATGCCTACAGTGGTGCTGGAAAGATATGCACCTACATTGGTGCTGAAATTACATACGTATGCAGTGGTATTGGGAAAACATACACACGAAGTGGTGCAGGGATGATGCACACACATGAACTGTTGCTGGGATGGCACAGATGCATGAACTGGTGCTGGGATGATTCACACTCTGGCGATGGTGCTAGTATGACAACCATGTGAATTGGTGCTGAGATGATACACACATACTGTGGTTCTGTTATGACACACACATGCAGAGGTACTGGTATGACACACACATTCATGCCTGATGGGATGACACACACACATTCACTAGTGCTGGGATGATCCACGTGCTGGCAGTGGTGCTGGGATGATACAAACATGTACTGGTGGTGGGATAAACATACATGCAGTGGTGCTGGGATGACAGCAAAATGCATTGCTGCTCTGATGACACACATCTGCAGTGGTGATGGGATGATGCACACATGCAGAGGTGCTGGGATGGCACAAATGCATGAACTGGTTCTGTGATGACCCACTTGTGGGCAGTGGTGCTTTGATGCCAAATACCCATGTAGTGGTGCTGGGATGACCCAAGGCCTGTAATAGTGCTAGGATAACATACATGCACATTCTGGTGCTGGGATGAACCACAAGTCTGCAGTGATTCTGGGATGACACACATGCAAGCACTGCTGCTGTAATGACCAACATGCACACAGTGGTGCTAGGATGACACACCCGTGTAAAGTTGCTGTGAAGACAAACACATGCAGGTGTTCTGGATTGACACACATGCTTGCTCTGATGCTGCTGGCATGACCCACTTGTTGGCAGGTATGACCCACATGCTTCACTGGTGCTGGGATGACCCACATGCTGGCAGTGGTGCTGTGATGATGCACACAGATTTGTTGGGATGACCCTTGTGCTGACAATGGTGTGGGGATTACAGAAACATGCATTAGTGCTGGGATGATGCACACATGCAGGTGTGTTGTAATGACATACAGGAGCACGGGTAGTGGGATTGTGCACACATGCATTTGTGATGGGATCACATGCACATTCAGAGTTGCTGGGATGACACACTTGCAAGCACTGGGACTGAGATGACCCACTCACTAGCAGTGGTGCATGCAGTGGTGCTGGGATGACACACAGGCATGCACTGGTGCTCAAGTGACCCAAACACATGCAGTGGTGCTGGTATGACACACACCAATAAACTGGTACTGGAATGAGCATCACACATGCAGTGGAGCTTCATCGGTTCTGAGATGACACACACATGCACTGGTGATGGGATTACACACATGTGTGGGTGCTACGATAACCCACATGCATGCAGTGGTGCTGGGATGAACCACTCGTTGGCTAGGATGACACATGTGCTCTGGTTCAAGATGGACCCACACTCGAGCAGTTGAAATAATATGACAACCACAGGCATTGGTGCTGGAATGACACATATATGCATTGGTTCGGAGACAACACACATGCATGCAATGGTGCTGGAATGCCCCACACACTGGCAGTGATCCTGGGATGACACCCACATGCACACACATGCAGGTCTCCTGCGATGACCCACATACATGCACTGGTGCTGGGATGACCCAAACAGCTACAGTGGTGCTGGGATGACACACATGCATATACTGGTGCTGGGATGAGCAACATGCCTGCAGTGGTGCTGGGGTGACACCCCCATGCATTGGTGCTGAAATGACAAACAAATCCAGTGGGGCTGGGATTACACACACATGCAAGGGTGCTGGGATGACACATATGAATTCACTGTACCTGGGATGACCCACTTACAGGCAGGGATGCATGCAGTGGTGCTGGGAAGACACATATGTCTAAAGTGGTTCTGGGATGACACACATGCATGCACTGGTGCCTCGATGACCAACATGCACACAGTGGTGCTCAGATGACACCCACATGCATTTGAGCAGGAATGGCACAACTATGCAGTGGTGCTGGGATCATACACACATGCAGTGCTGCTGGAATGGCAACCATGAACTGGTGCTGGGATGACACACACATTCATTGGTGCTGTGATGAGCAACATGCATGCAGTGGTGCTGTGATGACACCCGTATATATTGGTGCAGTGATGACCCACTAACATCCAGTGGTGCATCCCATGGTGCTGGGATTACCAACATATTCACTGGTGCTTGGATGACACACACATACAGTGGATCTGGGATTACACACACATGCAGGTATCCTAGGATGACACACACGTATGCACTCATCGTGGGATGACCCACATGCCTGCAGTGATGCTGTGATCACACACATGCATGTATTGGTTGAGGGATGATGCACACACCTGCAGTGGTTCTGGGTTTGACACACACTCATGCACTGGTGCAGGGATGACCAACATGAACACAGTGGTGCTCAGATGATAACCACATGCATTGGTGCTGGAATGACAAAACCATGCAGTGGTGCTGGGATGACACACACATGATGTGGTGCTCTATTGACACATATATGCACTGTTTCTGAGATGACACACACATTCATTAGTGCTGGGATGACAAACACATGCAGTGTTTCTGGGATTACACACACATGTAGGTATGCTGGTATGACACACACACATGCACTGTTTCTGGGAAGATCCAGAGGCATGCCATGGTGATGTGAGGACACACACATAAACTGGTGCAAGGATGAGCAACATGCACTCAGTGATGCTGGGTTGACACCCATATGCATTGATGCTGTGACAACCCACCAGTGGTTGGTGGTGCATTCTGTAGTACTGGGATGACCCATACGCACACTGGTGCTTGGATGACACACATGCAAAATAGCTGAGATTACACACACATGCAGGTATACTGGGATGACACACATGCATGCTCTGGTGCTGGGATGACACCCCCATGCACTGGTGCTAAAATGACCAACACATTCAGTGGGGCTGGGATTACACACACATGCAAGGGTACTGGGATGACACACATGCATGCAATGGTGCTGGGATGAACTACACTCCAGCAGTGGTTATGGTATGACAAGCACGTGCATTGGTACGGGGATGATACACACTTGCAGTTTTCCTTGTATGACACACATTCATGGGTGTTGGGATGACACAAACACATGAACCTGTGCTGGGATGACACAAACACATGAACCTGTGCTGGGATGACACACATACATGCACTGGTGCTGGGATGACCCACACACTGGCAGTGGTGCTGGGATGACACAAACATGTAATGGTGCTGGAATTACATACACATGCATTGGTGCTGGGATGACACACAAATGCAGTGGCACTGGGATTACACATACATGCAGGTATACTGGGATAACACTCACAGATGCACTGTTACTGGAGTGACCCACATGCCTGCAGTGGTGATGGAATGACATGCACACATAAAATGGTGCTGTGATGAGCAACATGCAGTGAAGCTAGGATGACACACATATGCATGGGTGCTTGAATGCACATACACGCCATGTTTCTGGGATGACACACACAGGTCCATGTGATGGGATGACACACACATGCATTGGTGCTAGAAAGATGCACACATGCAGTGGTGCTGGGATGACACACATGCATGCACTGGTGCTGGAATGAGGAATATGACTACAGTGGTGCTGGGATGACATTCAAATGCATTGGTGCTGGGATGACACACATATGCAGCAGTGCTGGGATCACACACACATATAGGTATCCTGGGATGACACACACACATACACTGGTGGAGGAAAGATCCACATGCCTTCAGTTGTGCTGGGATGAAACACATGCATGCACTGGAGCTGAGGTGAGCAACATGCCTTTAGTGGTGCTGGAATGACACCTGCATGCATTGGTGCTGGGATGAAACACACATGCAGTGGTCTTTGGATGACATACCTATGCAAAGGTGCTGGGATGACTCACATGCATTCCTTGGTACTGGGATAACCCACACGATTGCAGTAGTTCTGGGATGACACACATGAATGCACTGGTCCTGGGATAAGCAACATGCCTGCAGTGGTGCTGGGATGATACTCATATGTATTGGTGCTGGGATGCATCACACATGCAGCAGTGCTGGGATGACACACCTGCATGCAATGGTGATGTGATTACACACACACCCATTGGTATGACACACATGCATGCACTGTTTTGGGGATGACCCTCATTCAGGCAGTAGTGCTGGTATGACACCCACATGCATTTGTGCTGTGATGACACACACATACAGTGGTGATGGTATGTCATTTACATGCAGAGGTGCTTGGATGACACACACATACACTGGTACTGGTATGACACACACATTCATTTTTGCTGGGATGATCCACATGCATGAAATGGTGCTGGGATGATCCACATTGCGTAGTGGTACTGGGATGACACGCATGTGCACATTGCAGGGATGGCACACACATGCAGGTATCCTGGGATGACCAACACGCCTGCAGTTGTGGTGGGATTACACACACACATGTACTGGAGTTGGGAACACACTCACACAAGCAGTGGTGATGGAATGACACCCACTGCATTGGTGCTGGGATGACAAACACATGCTGCCATGCTGGAATTACACGTACATGGAGGTATGCTGGGATGACACACATGTATGCACTGGTTCTGGGATAACCCACATACCTGCAGTGGTGGTGGGCTGACACACATGCATGTAATGTTGCTGGGATGAGCATCATGCATGCAGTGGTGCTGGGAAGATATCCCTAGGCATTTGTGCTGGGATGACACAAATATTCTGTGGTGCTGGATAACCCACACGTGTGTCCTCATGTTGGGATGACCCACAGCCTGCAGAGGTTCTGGGATGAAACAAAAAAATGCACTGGTGCTGGGATGACCAATATGCACACAGTGGTGCTCGGATGTCACACACATGCATTTGTGCTGGAATGACACCACCAGGCAGTGGTGCTGGAATGACACACACATTCATTGATGCTAGGATGAGCAATATGTACACAGTGGTGCTGGGGTGACACCCATATGAATTGGTGCTGTGATGACACAGTCATCAGGGGTGCAGGCTATGGTGCTGGGATGACACACACATGCAGTGGAGCTGGGGTTACACACTCATGCAGGTATCCTGGGATGACACACAAGCGTGCACTGGTTGTGGGAGGACCACATGCCTGCAGTGGTGCTGGGATGACACACATGCATGTATTGGTTGTGGGATGACCCACAGGCCTGCAGTGGTTGTGAGATGACACACATGCATGCAGGAATGACCAACATACACTCCTTGGTGCTCAGATGATTCCCACATGCATTGGTGCTGCAATGATAAAATCATGCAGTGGTGCTAGGATGATACACACATGCAGTGCTGCTGGAATGACACACACATGCACTGGTGCTGAGATGTCACACACATTCATTGGTGCTGGGCTGATGTCCACATGCAGCATTGCTGGGATCACACACACATGTTGGTATGCTGGTATGACACACACGCATGCACTCTTGCTGGGAACACAAAGAGGGATACAGTGGTGCTGGGATAACTCACATGCATAAACTAGTTCAAGGATGGGCAACATGCATGCAGTGGTGCTTGGATGACCCATATGCATTGATGCTGTGATGACCCATTAGCCATCAGTGGTGCATGCTGTGGTACTGGTATGTCCCACACATACACTCATGCTGGGATGACACACATACAGCCTATCTGGGAATACACACACATGCAAGTATCCTGGTTGATGAACACATACAGTGGAGCTTGGATTACACACACATGCTGGTCTTCTGGGATGATACACATGGGTGGACTGGTGGTGGGATGACCCAAACACCTGCTGTGGTTCTGGTAATACACACACACATGAACTGTTGCTGGGATGACCCACAGGAATGCAGTGGTGCTGGGAGCACACACACCCATGAACTGGAGTTGGGATGAGTAACATGCATGTAGTGGTGCTCAGACAATACCCATATGCATTGGTGCTGTGATGACCCTCTCATCATCAATGGTGCATGCCATGGTGCTGGGAAGACCCACACATGCACTGGTGCTGATATTACACATACATGCATTGGGACTGGGATTACTCACACACGCAGATGTGCTGTGATGACACAGATGCATGCACTGGTGCTGAGATGACCCACACGCTGGCAGCGGCACTGGGATGACACAAACATACACTGGTCCTGGGATGAAACAGTCATATAATGTTGTTGGGATGAGTAACGTGCCTGCAATGGTGCTGGGATGATACCCACATGCACTGGGTGGGATTACACACACATGCAGGGGTGCTGGGATTGCACACATGCATGCCTGGGTGCTGGGATGACCCACATGTCGTCTTTGGAGCTGGGATGACTGCCAAGTGAATTGGTAGTTGAATGATACACAAATGCAGTGGTTCTGGTATGACACACACATCCCTTTGTGCTGGGATGAGACAAACACATTAACTTGTGCTGGGATGACACACATGCATGCAGTGGTGCTAGGATGACTCACATGTTGGCAGTGTTGCTGGCATGATACAAACATGCACTGGGGCTGGGATGACATACACATGCATTGATGCTGGGATGGCACACACATACAGTGGCACTGGGATTACATACTCATACAGGTATGCTGTTATGACACTCACACATGCCCTGGTACTGTGATGACCCACACATCTACAGAGGTGCTGGAATGACACACACACATAAACTGGTGCTGAGTTGAGCAACATGTATGCCGTGAAGCTGGGAAGACACCCATATGCTTTGGTGCTTGAATGACACACATAAGCCCTGGTTCTGGGATGACACACCCATGCACTTGTGATGGGATGACACACACACATACATGCATTGGTGCTGGGATGATATACACATGCAGCAGTGCTGGGATGACACACATGCATGCACCAGTGCTGGAATGAGGAACATGCCTGCAATGGTGCTGGGATGACATCCAAATGCATTGGTGCTGGGATCACACACATGCCAATATCATGGGATGACACACACACATACACTGGTGGAGGGATGACTCAGATGCCTTCAGTGGTGCTGAGATGAAACACATGCATGCAGTGGAGCTGGGTGAGCAACATTCCTTCAGTGGTACTGGAATAACACCTGCATGCATTGGTGCTGGGATGATGCACACACAGTGGTCTTTGGATGATATACACATGCAGAGGTCCTGGGATGACTCACACACATGCACTAGTACTGGGATGACCCACACAATTGCAGTAGTTCTGGGATGACACACATGCATGCAATGGTCCTGGGATAAGCAACATGCCTGCAGTGGTGCTGGGATTACACACATATGCATTGGTGCTGGGATTACACGCACATGCAGTGGTGCTGGGATAACACACTTGCACGCACTTGTGCCAGGAAGACGCACATGCCCACAGGTATGACACACATGCATGCACTGTTACTGGGATAACCATCATTCAGGCACTGGTGCTGCTATGACACCCACATGCATTGGTGCTGGGATGACACACACATGCAGTGGTGATGGGATGACATACACTTGCAGACTTCCTGGGATGACACACATGCTTGCACTGATGCTGGAATGACAGACACACATGTAATGGTGCTGGGATGACCCACATGCCTGCAGTATTTCTGGGATGACACACATGAATGCACTGGTTCTGGGAAGAGAAACATGGTTGCTGTGGTGCTGGGATGACCCACATATGCACTGATTCTGGGACAACACACATACAGAGGAGTTGGGATTGCACACACGTGCAGGTAGGCTGGTTTCATGCACACAAATACACTAGGGGAGGGCTGACCCAGACACCTTCAGTTGTGCTGGGATGAAACACACACATGCACTGGAGCTGGGGTGAGCAACATTCCTCAGTGGTGCTGGAATGACACACACATGCATGTGTTCTGGGATGATACACACATGCAGTGGTCTGGGAATGACATACACATGCATAGGTTGTGAGATGACTAACATACATTCCCTGGTACTGAGATGACCCACAGGATTGCAGTACTCTGAGAAGACAAACACATATGCACTTGTCCTAAGATGAGAAGCATGCCTGCAGTGGTGCTGGCATGAAAACCTAATGCATTGGTTTTGGAATGACACACATGCAGTGGTGCTGGGATGACACCTACAGATGTTTTGGGATGACCCACATGTCAACAGTTGTGCAGGGATGATAGACACATGCACTGGTGCTGAAAGGACACACATATGCAGTGGTGATGTCATGACATAAACATGCAGAAGGACTGAGATGACACATGCACATGTACTAGTGCTGGGTTGAGCAACATGCCTATAGTGGTGAGGTATGACACACACATGTATTTGTGCTGAAATGACACACACATGCAGTTATCTTGGGATGATATACACCTGGAGTGGTGATGGGATGATATACACATGCACTGGTGCTAGGATGACACATGCATGCAGTGTTATTGGAATGGCATACACTTGCAGAGGTGCTGGGATGACACACACGCATGCATTGGTGGTAGACTAACCCACCCTTGCAGTGGTGCTGGAATGACTCACACACATGCACTGGTGCTGGGACAAGCAACATGACTGCTGTGGTGCAGGGAAGACTCCTACATGCATTGGTGGTGGGATTACACACACATGCAGCAGTGCTAGGATTATACACTCATGCATTGGTGCTCGGATGACACACACATGTTGCAGAACTGGAATGATACATACATGCAGGTATGCTGGGAGAACAGACACGGATGCAGTTGTGCTGGGATGACCCATAAGCCTGCAGTGGTGCTGGGATGACACACATATGCAGTGGTGATGGTATGATATACAAAGCAGAGATGCTGGCATGACAAACTCGCTGGGAAGGGTGCATGCAGTGGAACTGGGAACACACACACATATGTACTGGTTGTTGGATGACATTAATGCCTGCAGTGGTGCTGGGATGAAAACACCCATGCACTGATTCTGGGATATCACTCACATGGGTAATGGTGCTGTGATTACACACATGCCTGCAGTGGTGCTGGGAAGACATATAAGCATGTAGTGTTCCTGGGATGACCCACACACCTGCAATGGAGCTGTGATGTTCCACAAGCCTGCAGTGGTGTTGGGATGATGCACAAATATGCACTGGTGCTGGGAATACCCACATGCCTACAGTGGTGCTGGGATGACAAACACATATGCACTAGGTGCTGGAGTGAGCAACCTTACTGCAGTGCTGCTGGGATGGTACCCACATGCATTGGTGCTGGAATGACACACACATGCAGTGGTGCTGTTATGACACCCACATTCATGGGTACTTGAATGATACAAACGTATGAACTTGTGCTGGGATGACATACGTGCATATACTGGTGCTATGATGAACCACTTGCCTACAGCGGTGCATGCACTGGTGTTGGGATGACACCCACATCCATTGGTGCTAGAATGACAAAACGATGCAGTGGTGCTGGGATGACACACAAATGCATATGTCCTGGAATGACATACATGCATTCACTGGTGGCGGGATGACCCACATGCCGGGAGTGGCCCTGGGATGACACCCTCATGCATTGGTGCTGGGATGACACACATGCATGCACTGGTGCTGTGATGACTTACTTGCCAACAGTGGTGCATTCAGTGGTGCTGGAATGACAACACACATGCAGAGGTGCTGGAATGATATGCACACATATAATGGTGCTGGGATGACCCACCCACCTGCAGTTTTTCTGGTATGACACACAGGCATGCATTGTTAGTGGGATGATGACACGATTGCAGTGGTGTTGGGATGACACACAAGCATTCACTGGTGATGGAATGAGCAACATGCCTGTAGTGCTGGGATTACACACAGATGCAGGTATGGTGGTATGACACATATGTATGCACTGGTGCTGGGATGACACACACATCCATATGTGCTGAAATAACACATCCATGCAGTGGTGCTGGGATGACATAAACATGCAGCACTGCTGGGATTACACACACATGCATTGGTGCTGTGATGACAAACACATGCAGCACTGCTGGGATTACACACACATGCAGGTATGGTGGTATGACACATGCCCATGATCTGCTACTGCGATGACCTATTCACCAGCATTGGTTTAGGCAGTGGTGCTGGGATGACACACACCCATGAGCTATTTTTGGATGACCCATATGCCTTCTGTGGTCCTGGGATACCACAGACACATGTACTGATGGTGTGATGACCCACATGCCTGCAGGGGTGCTAGGATAACACACATGCCTGTACTGGTGCTGGAGTGAGCAACCTGCCTGCAGTGGTGCCTGGAGGATACCCATATTCATTGGTGCTGCAATGACACACACATGCAGCAGTGCTTGGATTACAGCAGAGATGGGATTTCACACATATGCAGGTATGCTGGAATGACATACACACATGCAGTGGTGCTGGGATGAGCAACATGCCTATAGTGGTGCTGGGATGACTCACACATACATTTGTGCTGAAATGACACACACATGCAGTGATCTTGGTATGACACATACATGCAGCAGTGCGGGGATTGTATGCACATACAGATATGCTGGAATGACACACACACATACACCAGTGCTGGCATGAGCAACATGCCTGCAGTGGTGCTTGAATGACAAGCACAAGCATTGATGGTGGGATGATTCATACATGCAGCAATGCTGGGATGACACTCACATGCAGTCTTCCTGGGATTACACATACATGTACATTTGTTGGGATGACACACACACATGCACTGGTGCCTGGATGGATCACATGACTGCAATGTTGTTGGGATGATACACACACATGCACTAGAGCTGGGGTGAGCAACATGTATACAGTGGTGCTGGGATGACACCCACATGCATTGGTGCTGAGATGACACAAACATGCAGCAGTGCTGGGATTACACACAAATGAAGGTATAGTGGTATGACTCATATGCATGCACTGTTGCTGTGATGATCCATTCGCCGGTAGTGGTGCATGCATTGTTGCTGTGATGACAAATGCATGCTGTGCTTCTGGGATTACAGACACATGCAGGTATGGTGATATGACACATACACTTAAACTGGTGCTGCGATGACCCATTCACCAGCATAGGTTCACAAGTTGTGCTGCAATGACACACACCCATAAGCTGTTTCTGCAATAACCCACATGCCTTCTGTAGTGCATGCACTTGTGCTTACATATCACATACCCAGGCACTGGTCCAGGAATCACCCACAGACCTACAGGTGTATGAAGATAACACACACACATGTACTGGTGCTGGAGTGACCAACCTGTCTGTGGTGGTGATTGGAGGACACCCACATTCATTGGCGCTGGGATGACACACACATGAAGCGGTGCTGGGATTGCACACACATGCAGTAATACTGGGATGACACTCATGCATGTGCAGGTGATGGTATGACCCACATACCTGCATTGGTGCTGGGGTGACAAACACACATGCCCTGTACTGGAGTGAGCAACCTGACTGCAGTGGTGCAAGGATGACACACACATGCAGTGGTGATGGGATGATATACCCATGCAGAAGTGCTGGGATGGCACATATGCATGTACTTGTTCTGGGATGAGCAACATGCCTGCAGTGGTGCTGGGAGGACACCAACATTCATTGGTGCTGCAATGACACACACATGCAGTGATGCTGGCATTACACACACATGCAGAAGAGCTGGGATGTCACACATATGCAGGTGTGCTGGGATGACACAAAGGCAAGCAGTGGTGATGGGATGAGCAACATGCTTATAGTTGCCTATATGGGGGCTGGGATGACACACACATTCATTTGTGCTGAAATTACACACACATGCAGTGATCTTGGGATGACACAAACATGCAGTGTTGCAGTGATTGCACACACATACAGGTATGCTGGGATGACACACACACAAATGCACTGTTGCTGTGATGACACACAGGAGTGCAGTGGTGCTGGGATGACATGCACACACATGCACTTGTGCTGGAGTGAGTAACCTGCCTTCACTGGTGCTGGAATGACACACACATACATTGGTGATGGAATGACACACACATACAGAAGTGCTGGGATGACACAAATGTATGTAGTTGTTCTGGGATAAGCAACGTTCCTGCAGTGGTGCTGGAAGGACACCCATAATACTTGGTGTAATGATTTACACATGCAGCGGTGCTGGCATTACACACACATGCAGCAGAGCTGGGATTTCACACATATGCAGGTATGCTGGGATGACACACACACATGCAGTGGTGCTGGGATAAACAACATGCCTATAGTGGTACTGGGATGACAAGCACATGCATTTGAAATGATACACACATGCACTGATATTGGAATGACACACGCATGCAGCTAGGCGAGGATTGTGTACACATATGGGTATGATGGGATGACACACACACATGCACTGTTTCTGGGAAGACCCACACGACTGCAGTGGTGCTGGGATGACACACACACATAAACTGGTGCTGTGATGAGCAAAATGCTTGCAGTGGTGCTTGGATGACAACAACACGCATTGATGGTGGGATGACCCATATATACAGCAGTGCTGGGATGACACACACATGAATCCATGCTGGGATTAGACAGAAGTACACGTATGCTGGGATGAAACAGATATGAACTGGTGGCTGGATGGCCAACACAACTGCAGAGGTACTGGGATGACACACATGCATGCACTAGAGCTGGGGTGAGCAACATGTTTGCAGTGGTGGTGGGATGACACCCACACGAATTGGTGCTGAGATGACACGAACATGCAGTTGTGTTGGGATTACACACACATGCAGAAATACCAGGATGACAGTCATGCATGCACAGGTGTTGGGATGACTGTAGGCCTACAGTGGTGCTGGGTTTACAAACACACATGCACTGGTGATGGAGTGAGCAACCAGATAGCAGTGGTGTTGGAATGACAACCACTTGCATTAGTGCTAGAACGACACATGCATGCATTGGTGGTGGGATGATGTACACATGCAGAATTACTGGAATGAGACACATGCATGTATTTGATATGGGAAGAGCAACGTGCCTGAAGTGGTGCTGGGAGGAAACCAACATTCATGTGGGTATGAGGAGGAGAGATAATACCCAAAGTTTCACTGAAATCCATTCGTGAAACTTTCTCAGAAAAGGAAATTCAATTTCAGCTCGATACAATCAGAATGTTTACAGGCCTGCAACAGGAAAACATGAGGGGCTTGCCTAGAAAACTTTGAGGTAGAATGGTCAGTTGTTGGGGGCACAGTAGGAATGATGAAAACAGTGTTTCATGGAATTCCCTTAATGAATTTTATCCGCAAACTGTATTAGGTTGCAGCTCTATTCTGTGTGCATAGGGAAAACTTAATTCAGGGAATTAGAAACATACTGTTACAGCAGAAGCCCTGCACATGTTGGCACCACCAAATCATGGGAGCAAAGTGGGTATGAGGTGGAGAGATAATACCCAAAGATTTATTGAAATCCATTACTGAGACATTCTAAGAAAAGCACCTTCAATTTCAGCCCTATTCAACCAGAAAGTTAGAGTTCTGTCACAGGAAAATATAAAGGGCATGACTATAAAACCTGGAGGTAGAATACTCAGATGTTGGGGCCAGTTTGAGAATGACGCAAAAGAAAATGCCCAGAGTTTCATTGAAATCAATTTGAGCATTTTCTGAGAAAACTGTACTACATTGCAGCTTTATTTTGCATGAATTGTTGAAGCTGAATTCAAGGAATTAGAAACAGATTGTTATAGCAGAAGCACCGTGCATACTGGCACCGCCAAATCTTGAGAGAAAAGTGGATATGAGGAAGAGAGATAATACCAAAATTTCATTGAAATCCATTAGCGAAACTTTCTCAGATAATGAACTTCAATTTCAGCTCTATTCATCCTGCACATTACAGATTTCCAACAGGAATATATAAAGGGTTTGCCTAGAAAACCTGGAGAAGAATTCCCAGATGGTGTGGGCAGAGTGGGAATGATGAAAAGAGAAAATACCAGAGTTTCATGGAAATCCATTCCTACATTTTCTCAAAAGTCTATATTAGGTTGCAGTTTTACTCTGCATGCATAGGGGAAAGCTCAATTCAGGGAAATGGAAACACATTGTTAAATCAGAAGCACCAGGCATGTTGGCACCACCAAGTCTTGGTAGTAAAGTGGGTAAGAGGAGGAGACCTAATACCCAAAGTCTCATTGCAATCCATTACTGAAACTCTCAGAAAACGAACTTCAATTTCAGCTCCATTCAACCTAGAGGTTACAGTACTGCAACAGGAAAACATAAGGGGATTGCCTAGAAAACTTCGAGGTAGAATGCTCAGATGTTGGGACAGAGTGAGAATGAGGAAAAGAGAAAATACCAAAAGTTTCATGGAATTCCATTAGTGCATTTTCTCAGAAAACTGTATGAGGTTGCTGGCTTACTCTGTGTGCACAGGGAAAGATCAATTCTGGATTTAGAAACAGATTGTTATAGCAGAAGCACTGTGCATGTTGGCACTACCAAATCTTGGTAGAAAAGTGTGGGTGTGAGGATGAGAGACAATACCCAAAGTTTCTTTGAAGTGCATTTGTGAGTCTTTATGAGAAAAAGAACGACTGTTCAGCTCTATTCAGCCTGCACATTACAGTTCTGCAAATGGAATATATAAGGGGTTTGCCTAGAAATCCTGGAGATATAAAGCTCAGATCCTGGGGGAGAGAAGGAGTGATGAAAGGAGAAAATGCCAGAATGTCATGGAAATCTATTGGTGCAATTTCTCAGAAAAGTATATTAGTTTGCAGCTTTACTCTGCATGCACTGGGAAAGCTCAATTCAGGGAATTTGAAACAGATTGTTATAGCAGAAGCACCATGCATGTTGGCACCTCCAAATCTTGGGAGCAAAGTGGGTATCATGAAAACAGAAAATACCGAGCTTCTTGGAAATCCATTTGTGCATTTTCTCAGAAATCTATATTAGGTAAGCTTTATTCTGCGTTCATAGGGAAAGCTCAATTCAGGGAATTAGAAATATATTGTTATAGCTGAAGCACTGTGAATGCTGGCACCACATAATCTTGGGAGCAAAGTGGGAATGAGGAGGAGAGAGAATACACAAAGCTTCATTGAAGTACAATACTAAAACATTCTCTGAAAAAAAAACTTCAATTTTAGCTCTCTTCAACCTGCATGTTATGGTTAAGCAACAGGAACACATAAAGGGTTAGTCTTGAAAACCTGGAGGTAGAATGCCCCAATGCTGGGGGCAAATTGGAAATGAGGAAGAGAGAAAATACCCAGAGTTTCATGGAAAACCATTAGTGCATTTTCTCAGAAATGAGTATTAGGTTGCAGCTTTACTCTGCGTGCATAGGGAAAGCTCAATTCAGGAATGACAGATATTTATAGCAGAATCACCGTGCATGTTGGTACCACCACATCTACGGAGCAGAGTGGGTATAAGGAGGAGAGGTAATACTTAAAATTTCATTGAAATACATTTGTGAAATTTTCTCAGAAAAGGAACTTCAATGTCAGCTCTATTAAACTGGCAAGTTACAGTTCTGCATCAGGAAAACATAAAGGGCTTTCCTAGAAAATCTGCAGGTGGAGTTCTCAGATATTGGGGGCAGAGTGGGAAGGATGGAAAGTGAAAGTACACAGAGTTCCATGGAAATTCATTTGACATTTTCTCAGAAAATTGTATTATGTTGCAGCTTTACTCTGCGTGCATCATTAAAGCTCAATTCAGGTAATTTGAAAAAGATTGTTATACTAGAAGCATCGAGAATGTTGGCATAACCAAATGGTGGGAGCAAAGTGGATAAGATGAAGACAGATATTACCCAAAGATTCATTGAAATCCATTTGTGAAACTTTCCCATAAAATGAACTTCAATTTCAGGTCTATTCAACTGGAATGTTACAGTTCTGCACCAAGAAAACATAATTTGCCAGCTTAGAATGCCTGGAGGTAGAATGCTCAGATGTTGGAGACAGAGTGGGAAGGATTAAAAGAGAAAATTCCCAGTGTTTCCTGGAATTCTGTTTGAGTATTTTCTTAGATGACTGTGTTAGGTTGCATCTTTTCTCTGCGTGCATAGCTAAAGCTCAATTCAGGAAGTTAGAAACAGATTGCTATGGAAGAAGCACGTACATGTTTGCACAACCAAATCTTGGGAGCAATATGGGTATGAAGAGAAGAGATAATACCCAAAGATTCATTGAAATTCATTCCTGAAATTTTCTCAAAAATTAACTTCAATTTCAAGTCTATTAAACATGCACGTTAGAGTTCTCCAACAGGATTTCCTAAAGAATTGTCAAGAAAACCTTGAGGTAGAATGCTCAGGTGTTGGAGGCAGAATGTAAATGATGAAAAGAGAAAATACCCAGACATTCATGGAAATCTACTTGTGCAACTTCTCAGAAAAACGTACAAGGTTGCAACATTATTCTGCGTGCATATGGAAAGCTCAATACAGGGAATCAGAAACAGATTGTTATAGCAGAAGTACCATGCATTTCGGCACAACCAAATCTTGGGATAAATGTGGGTATGAGTAGGACAAACAATACCCATAATTTTATTGAAATCCAATCGTGAAACTTTCTCAGTAAAGAACTGCAGTTTCAGGTCTATTCAACCTACACGTTACTGTACTCCAACAGGAATTCCTAAAGGTCTTGCCTACAAAACCTGGAGGTAGAATGCTCAGATGTTGGGGACAGAGTGGGAATGATGAAAAGAGAAAATACCCAGAGTTGCATGGAAATCCATAGGTGCATTCTCTCAGAAAACTGTATTAGGTAACATCATCACTCTGCATGCATACTGAATGCTCAATTCAGGGAACTGGAAACAGATTGTTATAGCAGAAGCAACATGCATGTTGGCACCACCAAATCTTGGGAACCAAGAATATGACTAAGAATATGAGAGATAATGCCCAAAGTTTCATTGAAACTGCAACAGGAATACATAAGGGGCTTGCCTTGAAATCATGGAGGGAAAAAGCTCAGATGTTGGGCGCAGAGTGGGGATAATGAAAAGAGAAAATTCCCAGATTTTCATGGAAATCCATTTGTGCATTTTCTCAGAAAACTGTATTAGGATGCAGCTTTATTCTGCATGCATAGGGAAAGCTCAATTCAGGTAATTATAAACAGATTGTTATAGCAGATGCACTATACATGTTGGCAAAACCAAATCTTGGAATCCTAGTGGGTATGAATAGGAGAGATAGTATTAAAAGTTTCATTGAAATCCATTCGTGAAACTTTCTAAGACAAGGAACTTCAATTTCATCCCTACTGAACCTGCACGTTAGAGTTCTGCAAGAGGAATACATAAGGGGCTTGCCTAGAAATCCAGTAGGTAGAATGCTCACATGTTGTGGGTAGAATGGGAATGATAAAAAGATAAAATTCACAGAGTTTCAAGGAAATCCATTCATGCATTTTATCAGAAAACTGTATTAGGTTGCAACTTTATTCTGCATGCATAGGGAAAACTCAATTCAGGGAATCAGAAACAGATTGTTATAGCAGAATTACCATGCATGCTTGTACCACCAAATCTTGGAAAGCAAGTGTGTATGACTAGGAGAGATAATGCCCAAAATTTCAATGAAATCCATTCATGAAACTTTCTCAGAAATGGAACTTCAATTTCAGCCCTATCAACCCACATGTTAGATTTCTGCAGCAGGAGTACATAAGTGGCTTACCTAGAAAACCTTGAGTAGAATGCTCAGATGTTGGGGGCACAGTGGGAATGATGAAAAGAGAAAATACCCTGAGTTTCATGGAAATTCATTAGTGCATTTTCTCAGAAAAATGTATTAGGTTGAGCTGTAGTCTGCATGCATAAGGGAAATCTCAATTCATGGAATTAGAAAGATTGTTGTAGCAGGTTCAGCATGCATGTTGGCACCACTAAATCTTGGGTACCAAGTGGTTATGACAGGAGTGATAATGCCCAATGTTTCCTTGAATTTCATTAGTGAAAATATCTCACAAAAAGAACTTTAATTTCAGGGATATTCAACCTGCAAGATAGAGTTCTGCAACAGGAATACATAGAAGATTGCCTAAAAAACCAAGAGGTAGAATGCTCAGAAATTCGTGGCAGAGTGGGAGTGATGAAAATGGAAAATACCCAAAGTTTCATGGAAATTCATTCGTGCAACTTCTCAGAACTCTGATAGGATTCATCTTTATTCTGTGGGCATTGGGAAAACTCAATTCAGGGAATTAGAAACAGATTGTTATAGCAGAAGCACCGTGCATGTTGGAACTACCAAATCTTGGGAGCAAAGTGGGTATGAGGAGGAGAGATGATAGTAAAAGTTTCATTGAAATCCATTCTCAGAAAAGGAACTTCAATTTCAGAGTTATTCAACCTGCACATTAGAGATCTGCAAAAGGAATACATAATGGGCTTGCCTCAAAAACCTGGAGATATAATGCTCAGTTGTTGGGAGCAGAGTGGGAATGATGAAAAGACAAAAGACCCAGAGTTTCATGAAAATCCATTCGTGCATTTTCTCAGAAAACTGTATTAGGTTGCAGCTTTACTCTGCATGTATAGTGGAAGTTAAATTCAGGTATTTAGAAACATATTGTCATACCAGAAGCACTGAGCATTTTGGCACCACCACATCTTTGAAGCAAAGTGGTTATGAAGAGGAGAGAAAAAATCCAAGTTTCATTGAAATCCATTCGTGAGACTTTCTCAGAAAAGGAACTTTAATTTCAGGCTTACTCAAACTGCACATTAGAGACCTGCAACAGGAATACCTAAGGGGTTTTCCTTGTAAAACTGGAGGTCACATACTCAGACGTTGGGGACAAAGTGGGAATAATTAAAATACAAAAGATCCAGAGTTTCATGGGCATCCATTCGTGCATTTTCTCAGAAAATTGTATTAGGTCGAAGCTTTACTCTTTGTGCTTAGGGACAGCTCAATTCAGGCAATTAGAAACATATTTTATAACAGAAGTTCCGTGCTTGTTTTTTACCATTAAATGTTGGGAGCAAAGTTGGTATGATGAGTAGCAATAATACCCAAAGTTTCTTTGAAATCCATTCATGAAACTTTCTCAGAAAAAGAACTTCAATTTCAGCTGTACTCAACCAGCAAGTTAGAGTTTTGCAACAGTAATACATAAGGGGCTTGCCTAGAAAACCCAGAGGTAGAAGGCTTAGACATTAGGTGAGAGTGGGAATTATGAAACGACAAAAGACCTGGAGTTTCATGGAAACCCATTAGTGCATTTTCTCAGAAAAGTGTATTATGTTGCAACTTTACTCTGCATGCCTAGAGAACGCTCAATTCAGGGAATTAGAAACAGATTGTTATATCAGAAGCACCGTGCATATTGGGAGCACCACATGATCTCAGCAAAGTGGATATGAGGAGTAGAGATAATACCCAGTGTAACTGAAATCCATTCGTGAAACTTTCTCAGAAAAGGAACTTCAATTTCAGCCCTATTCAACCTGCAAGTTAGAGTTCTGCAACAGGAATACATAAGGGACTTGCCTAGAAATCCTGGATGTAGAATGCTCAGATGTTGGGGACAGTGTCAGAATGATGAAAAGAGAAAATACCCAGAGTTTCATCGATATCCATTTGTGCATTTTGTCAGAAAACTGTATTACGTTGCAGCTTTACTCTGCATGTCTACAGAAAGTTCATTCAGAGATTTAGAAACACATTGTTATAGCAGAAGTACCATGCTTGTTGGCACCACCTTATCTTTGGAGTAAAGTGGGTATGAGGAGCAGAGATAATACCCAGAGTTTCATTGAGATCCAATCATGAAACTTTCTCAGATAAGGAACTTCAATTTCAACTCTATTCAACCTGCACGTTAGAGTTCTGCAAAAGGAATACACA
Organism: Sciurus carolinensis; assembly: GCF_902686445.1. Classification (NCBI taxonomy): domain Eukaryota; kingdom Metazoa; phylum Chordata; class Mammalia; order Rodentia; family Sciuridae; genus Sciurus; species Sciurus carolinensis. The sequence goes on from NC_062232.1 coordinate 46,370,667, forward strand.
AGGGTTGCCTCGAAATCCTTGTGGTAGAATGCTCAGATGTTGGGGGCATTGTGGGAATGATGAAAAGAGAAAATACCCAAAGTTTCTTTGAAATCCTTTAGTGAAAATTTCTCAGAAAAGGAACTTCTTCTGGTCAGATGCCATCAAGCGGTGCTAGCCAGCCGCCTGATCTCCAAGCCGATGTTGAGCACCATTGCTCAGCTAGGTGGCCTGCCAACCCCCAAACCATGGTCAGACGCCATCCTGAGGTGCTAGTCCACCCACCAACCTCCACGCCAAGGTCGGACACCATTGCTGAACCTCCTTGCCTGCCCACTACTGCTGAGGGTCACTGCACTTGCCTCTATGCTGACTCTGCGTACCCTCACTGGGGCTCCCCAGCTTCTTTGGGGACAGGTGCAGGCATTTTGAATTATTCCTGAGGGCATGGCCATCTTCATCAGAAGGGCAGCTCCCTTCCTGAGACACCTACAGGAGACTGGAGGCCCATTGTTAGGCCTCAGGATTCAAAATGAGGAGGTATTGAGAGACTCAGGACCAACTCAGAGAGCCGGGTGAGTCTCTCCAACTTTGCAAGACTCCCTGGATGGTCAGTAGTCCTGGAATGCAAGGAACTTCATGGAGTAGAGTTGCCCAGTGAGACTCCCTTTCTGCAGCCGTGAATCCAGACAACCAGGAGCATTGTACAGGAGGACTGCCTATCAAGAGGCTTCGGTGCAGAGCAAGGGTCCCAGGTCTGGGCAGTAGGTCCAGTCCACAGGGAATATCATAGAAGAGGGCTGCTCAGAGAGAGAGTCCCACAGAGGGCCAGGCATCCAAGACCAGGTGGTAGTTCCGGGCCCCAGGGAATGACGCAGGGGAGGGCTGCCCAGAGAAGGTCTCAATTGCACTGCTAGGCTCCCTGACCCAGAAGGTTGGTCCAGAACCCTGGGAACATTGCAGAGGAGGGCTGCCCAGCCCAGGTGATCATTTTGGACCAAAGGGAACTTCTTCAAGTAGTCCCACAGGGATGTCTTCCCCACCGGGTGAGGTTTTCCAACAGGTTAGTAGAACCAGAGACACAACCCTAGAACATCCATGCCCCAGCCCACAGTCTAGTCTGCCTTTTGAATGACCATTGGTCAACAAGTGTAGGCACCTTTGCCCACCAGCAGGAAATATACCCCACCTGAAGACCCCACCCATAGAGGAGCAGCTTCCTTGTGGAGCACTGCATTATCAAGTTCCTCAAAGACTTAAGGCTAGGAGGAAATTTTTTGGAAATCTACAGGGACATTATAAGTCAATACAGTTTCACTACCAGAGGGGTAGATACCTGACCAATATGAGAAAACAAGGGAAGAAAATGTCCCAAACAAACATAGATGCTACATCAATAAAATCCAATGACAGCATGGCACAAGCAATGTCAGAAAGGGAGTTCAGAATGTACATAAGGAAATGATCAGAGAAGCAAACGATGAGATGAAAGAGCAAATGCAGACTTTGAATAATCGCACCACTCAATAGTTAAAAGAACAAATGCAGGAAACAAAAGATTATTTCAATAAAGAGTTCGAGATAATGAAAAAAAAAACATACAGAAATCCTTGAAATGAAGGGAACAAGAAACCAAATTAAAAACTCCATAGAAGGCATAACCAATAGGACGGAACACCTGGAAGACAGAACCTCAGACATTGAAAACAAAATATTTAATCTTGAAAGCAAAGTTGACCACACAGAGAAGATGGTATGAAATCATGAACAGAATCTACAAGAATATCATTAAAAGGCCAAATTTAATAATTATCAAGTTTTAGGAAGGCTTAGAGAAACAAACCAAATGAATGAACTATCTATTCAACAAAATAATATCAGAAAATTTCCCAAAACTGAAGAATGAAATGGAATATCAAGAACAAGAGGCTTATAGGACTACAAATATACAAAATTACAATAGACCCACACCAAGGCACATTATTATGAAAATACCTAACATACAATATAAAGAAAGAATTTTAAAGCTGTGAGGGAAAAGAATCAATTTACATTCAGGGGGAAACCAATAGGGATATCAGCAGAATTTTCAACCCAGACCCTAAAACCTAGAAGTACCTGGAACAACATTTTTCAAGCTCTGAAAGAAAATGGATGCCAACCAAGAATCTTTTTTTTTAATTGTAAACAAATGGGATACATCTTGTTTCTCTGTTTGTACATGTAGTAAAGGCATACGTTTTGTGTAATCATAAATTTATATAGGACAATATTGTGGGATTCATTCTGATATTTTTCATTCCCCCTACACTCCCACCAATCTTTTCCTTCTATACAGACCTTCCTTCCTCCATTCTTGCCCCCCTCCCTAACCCTAAAACTAACCATAACCCTAACCCTAACATTAACGCCTCCCAACCCCCATTATGTGTCATCATCCACTTATCAGCGAGATCATTCGTCCTTTGGTTTTTTGAGATTGGCTTATCTCACTTAGCATGATATTCTCCAATTACATCCATTTGCCTACAAATGCCATAATTTTACCATTATTTATGGCTGAGAAATATTCCATTGTATATACATACCACACTTTCTTTATCTATTCATCAATTGAAGGGCATCTAGGTTGGTTCCACAATCTGGCTATGGTGAATTGAGCAGCTATGAACATTTATGTGGCTGTATCTCTGTAGTATGCTGATTTTAAGCCCTTTGGGTATAGGCCAAGGAGTGGGAGAACTGGGTCAAATGGTGGTTCCATTCCAAGCTTTCTGAGGAATCTCCACACTGCTTTCCAGAGTGGCTGCACTAATTTGCATCTCCACCAGCAATGCATGAGTGTACCTTTTTCCCCAAATCCTCGTCAACACATATAGTTGCTTGTGTTCTTGATAATCGCCATTCTAATTGGGGTGAGATGGAATCGTAGGATAGTTTTGATTTGCATTTCTCTTATTACTAGAGATATTGAACATTTTTTCATATGTTTGTTGATTGCTTGTAAATCTTCTTCTGTGAAGTGCCTGTTCATTTCCTTAGCCAATTTGTTGATTGGGTTATATGTATTCTTCATGTAGAGTTATTTGAGTTCTTTATATATTCTGGAAATTAGTGCTCTATCTGAAGTATGATTGGCAAAGATTTTCTCCCACTCTTTAGGTTCTCTCTTCACATTACTGATAGTTTCCTTTGCTGAGAGAAAGCTTTTTAGTTTGAATCTATCCCAGTTGTTGATTCTTGCTTTTATTTCTTGTGCTGTGAGAGTCAGGTTGAGGAAGTCTGATCCTAAGTCAACATGTTGAAGATTTGGACCTACTTTTTCTTCTATAAGATGCAGGGTCTCTGGTCTGATTCCGAGTTCCTTGAACAATTTTGAGTAGAATTTTGTGCATGGAGAGAGATAGGGGTTTAGTTTCATTCTGTGGCATATGAATTTCCAGTTTTCCAAGCACCATTTGTTGAAGAGGCTATGTTTTCTCAATTGCAAATTTTTGGCCCCTTTGTCTAGTATGAGAAAATTGTATTTATTTGGGTTTGTGTCCATGTCCTCTATTCTGTGCCATTGATCTACCTGTCTATTTTGGCACCAATACCATACCATTTTTGTTACTATTGCTTTGTAGTAGAGTTGAAGATCTGGTATTGCGATACCCCCTGCTTCACTCTTTCTGCTAAGGATTGCTTTAGTTATTCTGGGTTTCTTATTCTTTCAGATGAATTTCATAATTGCTTGCTCTATTTCTGTAAGGTACATCATTGAGATTTTTATTGGAATTGCATTGAATCTATATAGTACTTTTGGTAGTATGACCATTTTGACAATATTAATTCTGTCTACCAAGAACATGGGAGATCTTTCCATCTTCTAAGATTTTCTTAATTTCTTTCTTTAGTGTTCCATAGTTCTCATTGTAGAGGTCACTCACCTCTTTTGATAGATTGATTCCCAAGTATTTTATTTTTTTCGAGGCTATTGTGAAAGGGGTAGTTTCCCTATCTTCTCTTTCTGAAGATTCATCACTTTTGCATAAAAATGCATTGGATTTATGAGCATTGATCTTGTAACCTGCTACTTTACTGAATTCACTTATGAGTTCTAAAAGTTTTCTGGTGGAATATCTGGGTTGTCTAAATATATAATCATGTCAACAGCGAACGGGGATACTTTCAGTTCTTCTTTTCCTATTCGTATCCCTTTAATTTCTTTGGTTTGCCTATTGCTCTGGCTAGAGTTTCGAGGACAATGTTGAATAGAAATGGTAAAAGAGGGCATCTCTGTCTTGTTCCAGTTTTTAGGGGGAATGCTTTCAGTTTTTCACATTTAGAATGATATTGGCCATGGGCTTAGCATAGATGACCTTTACAATATTAAGGAATATTCCCACTATCCCTATTTTTTCTAGTGTTTTAACCATGAAGGGAGCTGTATTTTATCAAATGCTATTTCTGCATCTATCAAAATAATCATGTGGTTCTTGAGTTTAAGTCTGTTGATATGGTGAATGACATTTATTGATTTCCAGATGTTGAACCAACCTGGCATCCCTGGGCTGAAACCCACTTGATCATGGTGCACTATCTTTTAAATATATTTTTGTATGTGATTTGCTAAAATTTTGTTGAGAATTTTTGTGTCGATGTTCATTAAGAATATTGGTCTGAAATTTTCTTTCCTCAATATATCTCTGTCTGGTTTAGGTGTCAGGGTGATATTGGCTTCATAGAATCAGTTTGGGAGGGTTCCCTCCCCTCCTCTTCTATTTCATGGAATACTTTGAGGAGTATTGGAATGAGCTCTTCTTTAAAGGTTTTGTAGAATTTGGCTGAGTACCCATCTGGTCCCAGACTTTTCTTTGTTGGTAGGCTTTTGATGACCTCTTCTGTTTCATTGCTTGAAATTGATTTATTTAAGTTGTGTATGTCCTCCTGGTTCAGTTTAGGTAATTCATATGTCTCTAGAAACTTGTTGATGTCTTCGAGGTTTTCTGGTTTGTTGGAGTATAGATTTTCAAAATAGCTTCTAATTATGTTTTGTATTTCACTCGTGTCTGTTGTGATATTTCCTTGTTCATTCTGAATTTTAGTAAATTGTGTTTTTTCTCTCTTTCTCTTTGTTAGTGTGGCTAAGGGTTTATCAATTTTGTTTATTTTTTCAAAGAACCAACTCTTTATTTTGTTAATTTTTTCGATTGTTTCTATTGTTTCAATTTCATTGATTTCAGCTCTGATTTTAACTATTTCCTGTCTTCACTACTTTTGGTGTTGGTCTGCTCTTTTTTATCTAGGGCTTTGAGCTGTAGTGTTAATTTATTTATTTGTTGATTTTTTCTTCTTTTGTTGAATGTGCACCATGAAGTAAATCTTCCTCTAAGTACTGCTTTCATAGTGTCCCAGAGATTTTTATGATGTATCTTTTTTCTCATTTACTTCTAAAAATTTGTTTATTTCCCTCCTGATGTCTTCTGTTATCCCTTCATCATATAATAGCGTATTATTTAATCTCCAGGTATAGGAGAAGTTTCTGTTTTTTATTCTGTCATTTATTTGTAATTTCAATACATCATGATCTGATAGTATATCTTCTTGTATTTGCTAACTGTAGTTTTGTGGGTTAAAATATGGTCTATTTTAGAGAAGGATCCATGTGTTGCTGAGAAGATAGTGTATTCATTCTTTGTTGGAGGGTATATTCTATATATGTCCATTAAGTCTAAGTTGTTAATTGTGTTATTGAGATCTATGGTTTATTTATTCAATTTTTGTTTGGAAGATCCATCCAGTGGTGAGAGAGGTGTGTTAAAATCACCTAGTATTATTGTGTTGTGGTCTATTTGATTTCTGGAATTGAGAAGGATTTGTTTGACTTACATGGATGAGCCAATATTTGGGGCATAGATATTTATGATTATTTTGTCTTGCTCATTTATGCTTCCCTTAAGCAGTATGTAATGTCCTTCTTTATCCCTTCTGGCTAGTTTTGACTTGAAGTCCACATTATCTGAAATGAGGATGGATACTCCAGTTTTTTTGCTGTGTCCGTGTGCGTGGTATGTTTTTTCCCATCCTTTCACGTTTAGTCTGTGGGTATCTCTTTCTATGAGATGAGTCTCTTGTAGGCACCACATTGTTGGATTTTTCTTTTTAATCCAATCTGCCAGTCTATGTCTTTTGATTGATGAGTTAAGGCCATTAACATTCAGGGTTATTACTGTGATATGATTTGTATTCCCAGTCATTTGACTCATTTTTGTTTTTTTGCATGATTTGGTTTCTCCTTTATTTGACTATTCCTTTAGGGTAGTTCCTCCTGTTGCTGATTTGCATCATTGTTTTTCATATCTTCCTCATGGAATATTTTGCTGAGACTGTTCTGTAATGCCGACTTTCTTTTTGTAAATTATTTTAGATTTTGTTTATCATGGAAGGATTTTTTTTCATTGTCAAATCTGAAAGTAAGTTTTGCTGGATATAAGATTCTTGGTTGGCATCCATTTTCTTTCAGGGTTTGGTAAATGTTGTTCCAGGCCCTTCTAGATTTTAGGGTCTGGATTGAAAAATCTGCTGATATTCTTATTGGTTTCACCCTGAATGTAATTTGATTCTTTTCTCTCACGGCCTTTAAAATTCTTACTTTATTTTGTATGTTAGTGTGGCGAGCCGCCTCACCACCATGATAAGATGGCGCTGGTTTCCTGAAGTGCTTTCTAGGTAAACAAGCCCATATTTGGTTAAGCCAACTGTTGCAAGTGGGAGCACCTATGAACATAGGCCAAGTGGCAGGAGTAGATTGGCTATTGCAAGAGTATAAAAGTGTATGAATTCGGCTCAAGAAGAAGAAGAAGAAAAACCATGGTTTTATAATATTAAGGTCCTTATTAAACTGCTGAAGGAAGATTCCTGTGTCGTGCTTTCTTGCGGGCGAGGGACACGACAAGTGGTGCCGAAACCCGGGAATTTAGAACTTTCAGTGGTTAGGGGGTGCACCGGTAAGTACCACAGGTAAGTGTGGCGCTCCTCTATAGATAAGAGAGAGCGGGAATCGACCTTGCATAGTCGATTAACAAAGCGGGAATCGACCTTGCATAGTCGATTAACAAAGAAAAATATTTAATCGACCTGCATAGTCGATTAACAAAGAAAGAAAGATATTTTGTTTTCGCTTTCATTCTGCTTGCTCTGAACGCTGCTTTCATTATGGGCAATTCTCCATCTAGTTCATTAGTACAGCCTTTAGATTTTTTGTTGCGCTCCAAAGAGCTCAAGGTCAAACGCAGTACTTTAGAAACATTCCTTGTAAGAATTGATAAAGCGGCCCCATGGTTTGCTGTCTCCGGAAGCTTGACTCCTGCCAGCTGGGATAAGTTGGGAAAAGATTTGGATTTCCTTCAGGAACAGGGACAATTGGAGAAAGGGGTGATACCGCTATGGAAATTAATAAAAGGATGTATTCTTGATGGTAGATGTCAGGAAGCTATTCATAAAGGACAGGAAGTTCTTGAACAACTACATGAGGAGAAGTCCGAGGATTCTATGAGTACTTCCAGTAAACATAGTGCAGGAGAGCAGGTTTATGGAGCTATTCCAAAGAGGAGACTATACCCAGATTTAAAAGCCCTTAGAACACCAGAAGAAACAGGGGAGTCAGAATCAGACGGTGATGAGAAAGTGAAAGAGCTAACGCAGCACTTACGGAAGGTGAAGATAAAAGAAGGGGGAACTAAGAGGCAAAAAGATTTTAGACAAAAGGACTATGAGGAAGAACAGAAGCCAGCTCTGGCCTATGATCCTCCCCCATATGTGGGAGGGGTTCCGAGCACGGGTAGAACTTTTAACTCTGCAGCTTGGAGGGCTGCCCATGTAGAGTTGGGGTTTGCCTGTCCTGTATTCCAGGACAATGATGGGGGAAGACATCAGGAACCCATAGAATTTAAAACAATAAAGAATATAGCAGAATCTGTCCGCACTTATGGTGTGGATGCTGCTTTTACTATCGCCCAAATAGAGGGGCTCAATAGATTCTGCATGACCCCCTCGGACTGGGCCAGTTTAGTGAAAGCTTGTGTTTCCCCAGGTAAATATTTAGACTGGAGAGCCTTCGTGTTAGAGGGGGCCAATGAACAGGCTGCACACAACCAAGCTATGGGCAAACCTGCCTGGGATGTGGATATGCTTCTGGGGCAGGGTAGATTTGCCAATCAGCAAACAGGCTTTCCATTAGAGGTTTATGAACAAATTAATAAGATCTGCATTGCTGCCTGGAAAGCACTTCCTAATAAAGGAGAGGTGCGAGGTAACTTAACAAAAATTGTCCAAGGCCCCACAGAAGCTTTTTCAGATTTCGTGGCTAGAATGGTAAATGCAGCAGGGAAGATCTTCGGGAATGCTGATGCAGCTATGCCTTTAATTAAACAATTAGTATATGAACAATGTACAAGAGAATGCAAAAATGCTATTAACCTGATTTCTCAACCAGGAAGAAAAAGGGTTAAAAAGTCCTGGGTGATCCTCCCTCCCCCCTGCCTGGCCTTGCTGAAGCCTGCATTGGAATGTAAACTGCAACAGTCTCAGCGGGAAAGGGGGGTAACCTGAAGATAAGAAAAAGAAAACAAAAGGGTGTCTGTTTTAAACTTCTGGACTGCTACACAGAATTAACTCATTTTCCAGGATTCTTGTTTTGTTTTGTTTTTCTTTAATGCTGTATTTTTGAGCTCATAATTTTGATCTTGCATACCTAGGTTAATGATTTTTTTTTCTTTTTGATCAGTTCTATTTTTTATTCAACTAAAGTTTTTGAACATCTGTTACATTGCAATGGAGATTCACCTATAAAGTTACAAGGCCTTTGATTTTGTGTTATTTCTATGTCGTGCTGTCTGGTGTCATGTTTTGTCTGTATCAAAACTGAGCGCTCCTAAAATTAAAATTTAAAAATGGATCCAAATACTTTTATTCACGTGATTTAAAAGGGTTCAATTTAAATTGAGTAAACTAATAAAAGTGACATGTCTTTAAAAATAACTTGCAAGTCTCTAGGTGGTCAAACTAATGAAATGTTGATGTTAAACAATGTCTAATATCAATTGTTTCTAGGACTTTTCTTCAACAGGAAAGAGACAGCAAATACTGTTCAGGACACCTGCCTGCTTTCTTGGTTTTTACAGAATAAGTAAATTAGAGTTAACATATATGGGATTACTTAAATGTGTTTGTAGAGACATCTGATTAATTTACAAAGTTAAAATGCTAATTGTTAAATAACATCAAGTACTCTTAACTCCTTAAATTCCATGGAGTATCATACTTAAACATTATTGGTGCTTTCATAGGTTGGTAAATAAAAAGGGTTTAAACTTGCTTTGTGTCATCACTAAACTAAAAACAAGGTTACTAAGAGTTATGTCTTAACAAGTACAATTCTATATACAAAGGGTTCTAAAGGTTTCAACTGTGTTTCAATTAGAGTACTATAAACAACACAATATTTAATCTTATTAAAATAGAGCAATTTATCTAAATTCAGAAATTTCATAAGAGTTGTTTCAGAATGTAAACAAAAAGGGGTCAACAGATAGGAAAGAGAAAATAAAAGGGTCTGGATATAAAAATATATTTAGTAAAAGGGAAAAGGAAATGTTTCTGGGTAAGAAAGTGCTTGTATGATGAAATACATGAGGGTCTAAGTAAGTGCTAAGAACGTCTATGTAAATAAAGGGCAAGTTTCAACATGTAAACAGCCAAAGCTATTTAAGGTTTTTCCTAAGGTAAAATACTAATGTTCTGATATACACCAAAGTTTAATCTACATGGTAAAATGACATGGTAAAATAACAAGGATTTCTTAGAAACACTAATTTACTCTTAACTTTGTGTCTATTAAGTTTTATTCTTTAGAACAATTAGTCTTAAAAATTGGGGTTTATACAATTATGGTTAAACAACTGTTAAGAGTATTGTACTATGTTACAGAGTCTAAATTTTTCTTTAAAAACTAAATTTGGTAAGATAAAAGTGTCAAGGTAATTGTGAAATGGTCACTAGTTGTATATTAAATGTGTTCATATTTTTCAGGTATACAAGTTTTTAAAGCAGGAAATTTATCAAGCTGTGCTATTCTCCAGATTAAACTTGTCTGTAATGGTAATCTTAAACTTATAAAGAGTAAATTTTAATTGGGGATTTATTTCTATCGTTTAATGTTCTATTATGGGACATATTATCAGTAAGGTATATGTAACATTGGTTACTTATTTCACTGAGATAAAAATTTAAATGTAAATATATATCTAAGAGTTAGTGACAGCCTGATTTGTTTAAAGGTTCATATTGTAGAAGGTACAAGCATTTTGCTACACACACAAAAAAAAAAGTTAAAAGCTCTCTCAGCCTTTCTTTGATTGATTCCTGTTTTGGATATAATGTTAGACTGTGTTAACTGATGTTTATATGAACTCAGAAATCAATATATATAAACTTCTTAAAATGACATTTAAGAAAGAGTATAATGCATTATAGCAAAAATGGGACAACAATGACTGAGATTGGGGTCCCTGACTTCATGACTGTAGCATGCCTGGTGCCTGGAAGTGTTCCTGTGTAGGAGCACAAGATGCCTAACTGCTGTGGCAGTAACCTCCCTGGGGAGGCTCTGTACAGGAGTCCTATCAGCTCTTACATTGATATCAAGCACACAGCTCTTGGGCAGAAAGAAATTGTTTTGCTAGATAACCAGTGTTTCATCAGTTCCCTTCTCTAGTTCCTGCCCACCTTACAGTAACTTTGGACAGTGGACTTCTTTGAGAGCTACACAGAGTTCCTAACATTGCACTTTGCAGTTGTGAGAAAAAGTTATGTAGATGGTCTAGTCTCTGTAACTCTCCTAAAAACAAAGAATAATGCTTACATAGTCTTTAACTTAATAATAAGACATGTATAAATGTTGCTAACATAACCCTTTAGATCTACATTTCCATCAGAGAACAGAGCTCCATCTGATCTCAGCTTAATCTTCAAAATCTGTGTTTATAAACCTTTATTTTCTAATACTCCTTTGACCCTCACTGAACTTAAAAATTTGGTCATGCTGGTCATGACAAAAGGGACAAAAAATTAGTTGTAGGATTAGAACACTTAAGATCTGTAAAGAGTCACGCCTTACCTGAGATAAGGCTCTGCCTCCCACCTTACTGCATGTTAGAGTGACTCCAAAATAAGTCAGACTTCAGCTTATTTAAAGTTATAATCAAAAGATTGGTTTTTTTTGTTGTAAAATTACTATGATCTCAAATAGGAAATATAATGTGGTTCTCAGTCAAAATTCAAAATAGCTATTATACAAACAAAATATATTTTTACTCTTACTAATTTCATTTTGTAAAACTGTTACCTGTTAATGTTTTACAAAAGTAGCTGCTTCAAGAACACACAACCTAGGTAACTTGTGATAATAAGCCATCACCTAACAAATAGTGGTAACAGATACCAAAACAAATAATGGTAACTTCCAGAACTAATGCAGACTCCAGTTAGATAAAAGGATAAATAACTGTAAAGTTATGGACATTAAAGTTAAAGCCCAGTACTCTTACTTTATGACTGGTGAGACTGGCTTGCTGGATGATTAAGATCAAACTTCGAGATTGGAATTAAATACAGAAGGCAAGATAGACCAGTATTTGGATCTTTTGCCCTCAGTCAGCCTGAACCCAGGAAATAAGAGGACTTCTCTAAGGAGCACTTAAGGTGTTGGAAACTGTAGGTGCCATCAATCCTAACAACAAAGTTTCATCTTTATTTACTCAGTTACAAAATTTGATTTTGGGCCATTCTGCACCCTTTTATCCTGTACATATAAGAGCTCATACGGCTCTCCCTGGACCTATTGTTGAAGGAAACGCAAGGACAGATGCCGCTACCCGCACAATTTGTTTTCTTTCTTCTCTTGACAGTGCTCGAGACTTTCATAATAAGTTTCATGTTAACTCCCAAACACTTCGCAAGCGCTTCTCTATTCCTCGAGCAGAAGCGAGACAGATTGTCTTAGACTGTTCTCATTGTGTTCCATTTCATCATCTCCCTTCTCTTGGTGTTAACCCCCGAGGCTTGCGACCTCTTACGATTTGGCAAATGGATGTAACTCATATTGCAGAGTTTGGTTCCCTAAAATATGTTCATGTCTCAATAGATACTTTCTCTGGAGTTATGCATGCCTCTGCTTTAGCAGAAAAAAAAGGCCATCATGTCATCTCCCATTGCCTAGAGGCTTGGGCCGCCTGGGGCCTTCCATGCTCCTTGAAGACAGATAATGGGCCAGCGTACACTGGTCAACAATTCACCTCTTTCTGCTCCACTATGGGAGTGCAACTGACTCATGGCTTACCTTACAACCCCCTAGGTCAGGGAATCGTGGAGAGAGCTCATAGAACGATTAAAGAACTTTTACAAAGACAAAAAGGGGGAATAGGAGCAAGCTGTACTCCTAAAGAGCGTTTGTCTTTGGCTCTTTTTACCATTAATTTTTTAACTTTGGATGCACATGATAATTCTGCGGCTGACAGACATTGTTCGCCGCCTGCCCCCCCTTTTCTATTTCTATTATCAAACAGTTCAGAAGTGATTTTAAATTGTTCTAATGATAATATTACCTGCCTGCTTTCAGAGTGTTGGAACGGTAGTGAATCTGTTGCTGTGATTGTAAAGGTACCCACCTTTGTACCTGTCCCAGTGGAGGTCAATCCAGATAATTTTCCGTTGGTGCACCTCTTCAGAGAAAAGAGAGACTTTGGCATTACCGCAGCCATAATAACTGCTATTGCTGTCTCTGCTGCTGCAGCCACTACCGCTGCTCTAGCCATGACCAATCAAGTTCAAACAGCACAAACCATTAATCAAGTCATACAGCAAACTGCACAGGTGCTAGAATCCCAGGACCGCGTCAACAGACATATCTTATCAGGGATCTTGGCGGCGAATCAAAGGATAGATTTACTACAAGTACAGTTGGATGAACTTTTCAACATTGCACAAGTTGGATGCATTGGGAATCATAAACACATGTGTATAACTCCAGTAAGATATGAAGAAGCAAAAAATCAAAGCCACTTGATTTCCGCCTTTCTTGCAGGCAATTGGTCCCTAGAAGCTGAAAAGATGATGACTCAACAATTATTGCAGATTGCGATTTTAAATGACACTCGTGTTGAGCCTGTTACTTTGAGTCAGTTCTCTAGCTGGCTCACCTCTGCCTTTAGTTATTTTAAAAAATGGGTTAATGTGGGGATCTTTAAATGTATTTGTTTTGCAGGTATTTGCCTTTGCCTTTGGTTTATTTACAAGCTAAGAGTGCTTCAAGCACGTGAAAAGGTGGTGTTAATTCAGGCTGTGTTGGCCATTGAACAAGGGGTGTCACCTTCTGTGTGGTTGGCTAGTCTGGCACGGGAATAAGTGACATTTTTTAGTATATCTCTGTTAGAGTTAAAATTATCATTTACGCTAGGTGTCTGCAGGGTACTGCTGTAATTAATATGTACTTTTCTTTGAGGACTGTGAATTTACATCCTGGGATTTCTTGTACTAATTAAGGCTTCAATTGTCTTGTAACTTCCACTTTTGATCTTGAGCTATAACAATGATGTTGGAGGAGAGAACTGTTACTGTATGCCTTGTGTTCATTATGGTGCCCCTGTATTGTGCAGCATTGGCAAGTAGGGTGATGTGTTTTCCTACCTCAGGCCTTTGCAGTTGCGTAAGCTGGATAAGCTCCCCCTAGTATGGTTTTCCATACCGCTATGTCTTCATGGACACAGGATGCGAGGCAAAGCACTGCACTTGAGAGTTTTATTTTTGAACCTCAAGGAAGGCATGCCCTATTGCATGTGGGTTTGATGTCCACGTCCCACCCTACGAAAAAAGGCATCGGCTTAGGTGATATCAGGCCCGGAGAAGGCGCCACTCTGGGACTGACGTTCACTATTTGCCACTTTTGCACAGTAGGATAGGGCCTCTACCTTCACCTGTGTTCATAAAATAAAGAAGGGGGAGCTGTGGCGAGCCGCCTCACCACCATGATAAGATGGCGCTGGTTTCCTGAAGTGCTTTCTAGGTAAACAAGCCCATATTTGGTTAAGCCAACTGTTGCAAGTGGGAGCACCTATGAACATAGGCCAAGTGGCAGGAGTAGATTGGCTATTGCAAGAGTATAAAAGTGTATGAATTCGGCTCAAGAAGAAGAAGAAGAAAAACCATGGTTTTATAATATTAAGGTCCTTATTAAACTGCTGAAGGAAGATTCCTGTGTCGTGCTTTCTTGCGGGCGAGGGACACGACATGTTAGGTATTTTCATAATAATGTCCCTTGGTGTGGGTCTGTTGTAATTTGTATATTTGGAGTCCTATAACCCTTTGTACCTGGTTTTCCATTTCATTCTTCAGATTTGTGAAATTTTCTGATATTATTTCATTGAATAGATTGTTCATTTCTTTGGTTTATTTCTCTAAGCCTTCCTCAATCCCAATAATTCTTAAATTTGGCCTTTTCATGATATCCCATAATTCCTGTAGATTCTGTTCATGATTTCTTACCATCTTCTCTGTTTGTCCAACTTTGTTTTCAAGATTAAATATTTTGTCTTCAGTATCTGAGGTTCTGTCTTCCAGGTGTTCTATCCTATCTTTCTATGGAATTTTTAACTTGGTTTATTGTTTCTTTCATTTCAAGGATTTCTGTATCTCTAACTCTTTATTGAAATGATCTTTTACTTCCCGTAATTGCTCTTTTAACTGTTGATTGGTGTGATCATATAATGCCTGCATTTGCTCTTTCATTTTTTCCTTCAATGCCTGCATTTGCTGTTTCATCTCCTCATTTGCTTCCCTGATTGTTTTAATTATGTAAATTCTGAACTCCCTTTCTGAAATTTCTCCTGCTGTGCTGTCATTAGCATTATTGATATAGTATCTAGGCTTCTTTGGGGCATTTTCTTCCCTTGTATTCTCAGATTGGTCAAATATCAGTGGGACTCTGAGATATTACAGATTTCCTCTATTGGCTAATAGTGTCCCTGTAGATTTCCAGTATATCACCTCCCAGCCTTCAGTAGCCTGAAGTCTTGGAGGAACTTGATAACACAGTGCTTCCGAAGATAGCTGCCCCTATCCTGCTACTGGGTCCAGGGCTGGGGGCTGGTTCTGCATGGAAATTCTCTCACTGGGCGGGCCTGCTCCTAGTCGCTGGCTTTAGACAGGGCCTGCCCCCACGTGAGGGAGCCAGGCTGCTCAGGGAAAGCCTATCTCTGTCCTGCCTTGGTCCCAGAAGCCACCTGTGGGCCAGGGCCCACCGCTGGGTCCAGGGCTTGGTGTTGGCTCTGTGGGGGAAAGCTCTCACTGGGCATGCATGCTCCTAGAAGCTGGCTGTGGATCGCACCTGCTGCCGGTGGGAGCAGGGCTGCTTGGGGAAGTGTCTCGCTCTCCTGCCCTGGTCCGAGAAGCCACCTGTGGGCCAGGATCCACTGCTGGGTTCAGGGCTTGGGGTTGGCTCTCTGTGGAAAAGCTCTCACTGGGCAGACCTGCTCCAAGAAGCTGGCTGTGGACCCTGCCTGCCGCCAGGGGGAGCCGGGCTGCCTGGGAAAGCCTCTCGCTGCCCTGCCCTGGTCCCAGAAGCCGCCTGCAGGCTGGGGCCTGCCACTGGGTCTGGGGCTTGGGGTTGGCTCTGTGCAGAACAGCTTTCACTGGGCGGGCATGCTCCTAGAAGCTGGCTGTGGACCAGGACTGCCATGAGAGGGAGCAGAGCTTCTTGGGGAAGTCTCTCATTGTCCTGCCCTGGTCCAAGAAGCCGCCTGTGGGACGGGGCCTGTTGCTGGGTCTGGGG